>NW_017386000.1:677244-779908 GCF_000237925.1 Schistosoma mansoni
ACCTCTAGAAGAACCCTTCCACGGTGTGGGCAACCGGGAAGTGATAACTGCCCTCATACCTCTAACAACACTCAAGACCACTGTATTCATAATCAGTCTCCTTCAATTCCTACTATTCCTTCTACCTTGACTTTCAACACTAAACTTCCCCTCTCGGTTTCCTCCTCAAGTGTCACCATGGCCAACGATTCTAGTGCGCGAAACGCTGTCCCAGGTCTACTAAAACCTCGCTCCAAACTACACATTGCAGCCTTCAACGTACGTACCCTAAGTCAAATCGGTCAACAGGCCTCCTTAGCTAAAACCCTAGAATCTCGTGCCATTGATGTATGCTGTGTCTCAGAAACACGCATACAGGATCCCAGTGTGGTCATTCACTTGACCTCACCTCGCCAAAATGGACAGCCAACGAAATACACCCTCCGTGTATCTGGCGACCCGTTGGCTAGTTCTCGTGGACTTGCAGGTGTAGGCATAGCATTAAGTACAAGGGCAGAACAGGCACTACTAGAATGGATCCCCGTTAACGGTCGCCTGTGTGCTGTCCGGCTAAATGGCTCCGTAAGAACTCGGAAGGATAGGGACACACGTCGTTGCCTTTTCGTCGTTCCTGCCTACGCTCCCACTGACTGCAGCCATGATGAAGTGAAAGATGACTTTTACAGAAAGCTCTCTGAGCTTCTTCAGAAAGCTAAGCGCTCAGACATAGTAGTCGTAGCGGGTGACTTTAATACCCAGGTAGGCAGCTTAAATCAAACAGAAAGACATTTAGGTGGGTGTTTTAGTATTCCGGCTCAACGAACCGATAATGGTGATCGTCTGTTGCAACTATGCTCAGACAATCGTTTATTTCTAGCAAGCACTAATTTTAAACATAAGGAGAGACATCGTCTAACATGGCGACCACCTGCACCAAACCAACGATGGACTCAAATAGACCATATTGTCATCAGTCATCGTTAGAGAGGCTCGATAAAAGACTGTCGCTCGTTCTGGAATACATGTTTGGAATCCGACTATGCTCGAATACGAGCATGCATTTGCTTGTGCCTTATTATACGCAGAAAAACCACATTAAAAAAACATTAGATGTGAACTCAGTGACGAGAAAGCCAAAAGTAAGTTCCAGGAACAACTGAGTTCACACTTGGGTAGTTCTGTAAACGAGGCTGACCCAGATGTTGCTTGCAAAGATATACGAACAGCAGTAACATCTATTAGTAATTTAAACCAAAGGGTTGCAAACAACCTATGGACTTCTTCTAAGTCTATTGCACTGATGAATTCTCGTAAACTCATCCCATCAGGCTCTGAAGATGATGAAGAGCGAAAACAAATCAGATCTACGTTAACCAATAGTCTACGGAACGATCGTGAGCAGTGGTGGACAACGAAAGCAAAAGAAATAGAAAAGGCAGCGGTGGTAGGCAACACCAGACAACTCCTCAGATTAATAGAAGAAACCGGAATTAAGAAGTCAATTGTAAGCGAGATAATCTCGGAAAAAGACGAGACTCTTGTCTGCTTTCAGCCCTAGACGTTCAAAACGACGGGCAGAACACTTTAAGGGGCAATTCAGCTGGCCTTCAGAAACTCTACAACTACCCACTATTCTCAAACAACCTGAATGGAAGATTAAAGTAAGTCCGCCGACTCTAGCTAAATTTCAAGTGTCACCATGGCCAACGATTCTAGTGAGCGAAACACTGTCCCAGATCTACTAAAACCTGGCTCCAAACTATACATTGGAGCCTTCAACGTAAGTACCACACGTCAAGTCAGCGAACAGGCCTCCTTGATGAAAACCCTAGAATCTCGTACGATTTCGTCGTTTCTGCCTACCCCCCCCCACTGACTGCAGCCCGGATGAAATGAAAGATGACTTTTACAGAAAGTTTTCTAAACTTCTTCAAAAAGCTAAACGCTTAGACATAGTACTCGTAGCAGGTGACTTTAATGCCCAAGTAGGTAGCCTAAACTAAACAGAAAGACATTTAGGTGGGTATTTTAGTATCCCGGCTCAGCGAACAGATAATGGTGATCGTCTGTTGCAAATGTGCTCAGACAATTGTTTATTTTTAGCAAGCAATAATTTTAAGCATAAGGACAGATATCGTCTAACATGGCGACTCACTGCACCAAACCAACGATGGACTCAAATAGACCATATTGCCACCAGTCATCGTTAGAGAGGCTCGATAAAAGACTGTCGCTCGTTCTGGAATACATGTTTGGAATCCGACTATGCTCGAATACGAGCATGCATTTGCTTGTGCCTTATTATACGCAGAAAAACCACATTAAAAAAACATTAGATGTGAACTCAGTGACGAGAAAGCCAAAAGTAAGTTCCAGGAACAACTGAGTTCACACTTGGGTAGTTCTGTAAACGAGGCTGACCCAGATGTTGCTTGCAAAGATATACGAACAGCAGTAACATCTATTAGTAATTTAAACCAAAGGGTTGCAAACAACCTATGAACTTCTTCTAAGTCTATTGCACTGATGAATTCTCGTAAACTCATCCCATCAGGCTCTGAAGACGATGAAGAGCGAAAACAAATCAGATCTACGTTAACCAATAGTCTACGGAACGATCGTGAGCAGTGGTGGACAACGAAAGCAAAAGAAATAGAAAAGGCAGCGGTGGTAGGCAACACCAGACAACTCCTCAGATTAATAGAAGAAACCGGAATTAAGAAGTCAATTGTAAGCGAGATAATCTCGGAAAAAGACGAGACTCTTGTCTGCTTTCAGCCCTAGACGTTCAAAACGACGGGCAGAACACTTTAAGGGGCAATTCAGCTGGCCTTCAGAAACTCTACAACTACCCACTATTCTCAAACAACCTGAATGGAAGATTAAAGTAAGTCCGCCGACTCTAGCTAAATTTCAAAAGGCTATAGCTAATCTGAAACGAGAAAAGGCGGCTGGTCCAGATGGATTGGCTCCAGAGGTCTTTAAATATGGTGGTTCAATTTTAGGGATTACGTTGACTAATGTTTTAGCTAAAATCTAGGGGTTGGACGTAATCCCACTTGACTGGTCTCAATCGCTGATTGTCCCAATATATAAAAAGGCGTCAAAATCATCCTGTAATGACCATAGAGGGATTAATTTGACTAATATAGCATCTAAAGTACTAGCCTCAATAATTATCGGGCGCCTAACTAAGACTCGTGGACTGCAAACACGAGAAAATCAGGCTGGCTTCAGACCTGGTCGTAGCTGTATCGACCACATATTCACCATTCGTCAAGTTTTAGAGCACAGACACGCTTATCGGCGTCCGACAATGATAGTTTTTCTTGACTTGAAAGGAGCATTTGACTCTGTAGACCGAGAGGTTCTGTGGCAGCGTCTGTCATTGAAAGGTGTACTTCAGAAGTACATAAACCTTGTGAAGACTTTACACGAACACTATTAGTCGAGTGAGAGCTTATGGTGAACTGTCATCTGACTTTGCAACCTCAAATGGTGTCCAACAAGGCTGTCCACTATCCCAATTTCGGGTTAACTTCATTATAGACATATTGCTGGAAATAACACTCTCGTCAACTGAATTTTCAGGGATTAATCTCCTATCAGGAGATCCACTTATCAACTTGGAATATGCCGATGACATCGTCCTGTTTGGTGAAGACGCTGACAAAGTGCAGAGTCTTCTGTTGTCGAACGTGTCGACAACTTCACTTGTCTTGGAAGTCTGATCAGACCTAATGGGTTGGTGTCTGACGAAATCTCAGCACGGATTCAAAAAGCTCGTTTGGCTTTTGCCAACTTACGTCACCTGTGACGAAGACGAAACATCCGTCTATCAATTAAGAGACGAGTATACTGCGCAGCAGTTTGTTCTGTTCCACTTTATGGCTGCGAAACGAGTAGAAGATACTCGTAAGTTACTAGTATTTGATTACAGATATATCAGAAATATTGCTCACATCTGCTGGGATCACGGGATAAGCAGTAGTGAGGTTAGACACAAAGTATTAGAGAATGATGGTAAATCAGTTGATAAGGTCATGAATCTTCATCAACTGAGATTGTTGGGCCACGTGTTATGCATGTCTGAACACCGATTACCACGACGCGCAATGCTGACTAGTATCGGGGACGGTTGAAAGGAAGTTAGGATCGGCCAAACCAAAACGTGGCATCAGTGCTTGAAGTCACTAACTTCTGGTCTTAGCCATGTTGGTAGCTGCAGACTACCTGGTTGGGGTCCGCGTGACTATCGTAACCAATGGTTGGAGACTCTAGGTGACATGGCTCAGAATCGATCACAATGGCGTAGGTGTATACACTCTTTGTCTTTCCTTAAACTGTGACATTAAAATGACTTTGTATCTTCCTTTCTACCTACTAACTCTTCCTGTATTATATCCTTATACACAATCTTTCTTTTATATATTACCACCATTAAAACAACTACTTCTGTGAATTCGGTGTATATCTTATTGTGCTCCTGAGGTATGGCAAATTAAACCGATGCCTGGTCCTACGTTGTAGCTGACCGACTGACAACAAAATATCACTATTTGTTACATTTTGTTCGTAGACGCTATCAAAATAACAAGTGGCCATCCCATTACAGTATAAATGATAGTTATTTTAATTACTGCGTAATTAAATTTATTTGTTTGAAGAACAGTATAAGTACGAATGAAAATTACATCCTAGTTTTTCGTATTTCAGTTACAAGTAACTAATTAACTCAAATTCAAAATATATATACATTATGTGAAAACCAAGAAAAAAACCCACAAAATGCAACGAAACATTGTTTTATTTTAAACACACCTGTAGAGTGGAATTCTCCGCTTCCAAAGTAATAATCTTATTATTTAAGTCTCTAGCTTCATACAGTGACTTATCATCATTATTAGGAATATTGATCAATTGGATAGATGATTCTTTAAGAGGCCCATTCGAATCAGTGTAGGATTGGTTGAGTGACTGCTCGCTGAGTATCTTAAGATTTTTCATATCATGTAATTTCGTAGAAATGCCCCTTTAGAGTAAATAATGCAATAAATACAAAAATAATTTCCTGTAAAACAAAGCCAACTTGTGAAATGATGAAATTCTCTAATCCATTTCAGTCAAATAAGAAAGGTGTGGTAAAAATGGTTAAAACTCAATATAATAAAAATTTCAATCGGAATGGGTTCTGTAAAATGAAAGGGCTCGGGAATGAAGGTTTGATCTTGTAGCTGCTACCTTGACGTAATTTGGTCGAGGTTGCCTATAGCAATGACCTGATCGGGCTATATCGACTTGAAGAACTGTTCCTTTAGGCCCTGACATGTGAGGCAGGTCGGCTGAGAAACGATAAAACTGAAAGCAGCTAACTCATGGTCCGAAAGAGAAGTCGTACTGCTGACTGAGGTGTGACAGCAGTCGTGCTCTCTTCCGGCGACCAGTATCTGCAGAAATTCTACCTACTTATAATGGGAGGGGTTAGAAAGCATCGGCCTCAAAAGTGTCGCACCTCACCTTATCCCACCTAATTCCATTTCCAGTAACAGTGGCTTTTGTAGCACGGAACTGATGTACTGCAAACTTCTTACAACAAGGCTGTGTGTGACTGGTTTCAAGCAACTGTACCATGGGTTGTGTGGTCATGCTCCCAGGTCACTATGGGCAGTAATAATACAGTTTTCGTTTCAGGTCCCTCAAGAAAAAGTACCCTTCTACAGTGTAGGCAGCTGGGGAGCAAAAACTGCCCTCATACTTCTGACAGCACTTACGATCCTCATGTGAGATAAGAATCTGAAGCATAATTAAACTTTCTTAATTTAAGAAAACCCCATGGATAACAATGAAATATAATCTATTAAATTCAATCTCCACATTATGTTTCTTTTAATCGGGTATTGAGTTCAAGTTAAAATAAACAATGTGAAACTCAGAAACTTAATTATCAATCAATTACTTCGGATATTATACTACAAATGTATTTGTCACGAAAGAACTAAAAATCAGGTTCCAATACAACTACATGAGAGGTAGTACAAACTCAAATCTGTTCAAAAAATTCATATTATTTGCAGTATATCAGTGTGAGCATAATAAAAATACTCAGTCAGTCAGTCAAAACGTAGAACTTCGTACGTACGTACATCAGTTCGAGTTGCCATACCTCTTTAGCACCCATCACTTATCGACAAAAAGGAATTTATTCTGAAATTTCGATAACAATAGAGATTGCACTACTTAACCCTTTCGACTGACATTAAAAGTCATTCAGTTCTGAAACAAAAACAAACAGATAGAAGAAAGGTAAATTACTTACATTGGATGACGCCATGCTGATCCATACAATTGGCTTAAACTAGCCTCTTCATTCTGACTCATAAAACCTATTGGATCGAACGGAGGTAACTGGCCACCATCGAAGCGAGCACTGCGATCAGCTGATTTTAAAATAATTTTGTCAGCTTCCTTTGCATCAAGATCTACTGAGTCACCATCACCATCAGCTATTGAACCGTTAGGCCGATTTACATGAGCATGAAATGAATCCATTTGACTAGTAAGTAAAACTGATAAGTGTTTTTTTACATCTAAATCCCAGAACTCAGAGCCAATATCTGAGCATTCTTCAATGGCATCACGTAGTCTTGACATCTAGGCGATATTTTTAAAAAAATGGTATTGGCAAATGAATTTTAATAGAAAGGTGTAAAACCACGATTATACTACTAGCTGCGCCAATAATTATCGAATTAAAATTATGAATTATAGGCTGTTTATAGCATTATTATTGAGGAAGCCTCACTTTATTAATATTATTATTTGCGATAGCATAAGCTCGAAGGATTGTTTACCAGTATGCCACCGAACGATTCATTCCATTTTAAGAGTTACAGCGAATATAACTCATAGAATTTTCAGCAACCTAATAAATTCGTACCATTTTAAAATCAACTAGAAAAATTTCTGAAGTGAAGATATTTTCAAACATTAATTGTAAATCAGACTACCAAATGTTGTTTTTTCGGATACAAATTTAAACTAGATAACTAACTATAGAATGAATAGTGACAAAAATGGAAATACATGTTGACAAAGATTTCTAGGTAAACAGTATAACTACAATTAGGAATTGTCTTCCAGAAATATGACATCATTGGAATATGATCCTGAGTTTTTACATTAGAACGCTAAAATTCATTTAAGGATATGACTAACTAAAAAGATTTCTGATTTTATGTAAAACAATGACAATTAGGTTACAGGATAAAAGCAATATTACTACTACATATTTATTAGTGTAAGTATGAATTTTTTTAATGATGTTTATTGTAACGATATGTAGTATCATAGAAGATCAGCTAATTAAAGTCATGTGAATTAATAGAAACATTTTGATATATTGTATTGTATTAAATGTATAAAATTTGAAAATATAGTTTAGTGTGAAATCTATCTTACTTGGAAGAAAAGAAAAATACAGAACATATTTACTTGATGATTATTTACATTTACATTCATAGTTATTTTAAACTGAAAATTTCCTAGGAGATTTGGGAACTTCAATCACTGAATTAATCTACTTTAAATTAAATAAATTCTTCGTTTTGGATAGAACGTTTATAGTTAATGCTAATTCTGGTGAAGATTATCTTTATATTATATAAGAAGTTGTATTATTTTCCATTTCAATGATCTGAACATAAAATCAATACTAGGAAATGGAATTTATCATGAACTAGGATAGGTGACATCTCTTAGTATCGAATTCACATTTATACTAAATTAACCTGTTATTATATCAAAGCAAACAGAAAAGTAATTACTTACTGCAATTAACAAGCGTTCAAATATGTCTTTATGTTCCCATTCAACCATAGTTAAATCTCCAGCATTTATTGGTTTCCTTGTCGATCTATTAAAAGTAACATCATGGATGTCCTCTGTGAAACTGTGAAATAATACTTCTGATTTCTTAACATTCTGTTCAGAAGTTTTGAAATCTTCACACATTGACGATGATTCAACAAAATTCCCCGTTTGACTCTTAGGCTGTGATGCACCGAACAATTTTCTGCGTAAACTTATATTCCTTATTGCAGCTTTGTTCATAGCCTGATTTCTAGAAAGCGGTTTCGTAATATCGAGATAACTATGTTCTCTACTAGTACATTTTAAGTTGGTACTAACTGGAGATCTCGGACAACCAAAGCGTAATTCAGCAACAGTTTCATTTAATTCGGTTGACACAATAGATTCTGAAGTCGGATTGTCATAAATACTTGACGCTACAGGATTATTAATGCTACTACTCATATTTTCAAACAAAGTATTAAATCCACCATACGTAGCATTTGTCCGGGATAAGCTCAATGGAATGATATTTGAAGATGGACGATCCAATCCACCGGAAGCTGAAATAGCCTTACGTAATGGAGAAACTTCGCGGGAGTGTTCGATATCCACAGCTGCTAAACTACGATTGATCATCTCTACAACCGAATGCTACACGTAATGGAATAACAATAATGAAGGGGAAAAATGTAAATAATGAAATTAATGGCCCATCTTCGTGTAAATAAAACAAGGAAAACAATTACTATAGATAAGTCGATGACATCAATACAGATAAAAACTTACGTCACGAAATAGGTAGAATTATTCTTTCATCAAAATTTAAAGCTGTTTGAAAAATCAAGTTGTTTTGGTTTCTAGGTAAAATACGACAGAATTTCTGAGTACAATATATCTTACATTACTCTGTATTTAATGCCCGAACCTTGTTGCAGCAATATCTTTCCTAACCTTCTACTTAATAAGCTTTGATAAATAATCAACTTTTATGACAAATGAACAGAAACAAAACTGGCGATGAATATATAGGTCTAAATTACATAATCCAAATAATTGTATATTATATTTTTGTAGGGTTGACTGACAACTATAAAGCCAAGTGAATTAAGCCTTTAAACCAGAGTGTCGAATCATGATTCCACAATCAAATAAATCTGGTACCAGTCTGTTGGAAGTGTTGGATACATATAATAGTGATATACAAAAATAAATACATGGGAATATTAAGGAGCAGGACTATAGACCTATCTATCGTTTATTATACATTATTTATTCTAATTGACAGAAAATGATAAGATCCTAGATATAGTTCTGCAATTAAATCATGCGATATGAACTGGATATTGACTGATTTAGTACATTAGCAAACAATGGAAAACTGAGATCCGATATCAAACTAACGAAAGGATTCCAAGATGGAAAAAATAACTAGCACAGCATGCCATAATTAGGTTAGAAATAGTCGTCGCTTATGAAGTGAATTCAAACGTTTGGGCTCTACTATCAGTCAGTCAGTCAGCTACAACGTAGGACCAGGCACATATATGCATCGGTCCAAGTTGCCATACCTCGTTAGCACAACAAGATCAACACCGGATTCATAGTAGTTAATTTAGTGTTGGTAGTAGTATATAAATTATAGGTTGTATATAAGGATATAGTATAGGAAGGAAGAGAGATATGAAGCAATTTTAGTCTCAAGGTTTAAGGGAAGATAAAGAGTGTATACACCTACGCCATTGTGATCGATTCTGAGCCATGTCACCTAGAGTCTCCAACCATTGGTTACGATAGTCACGCGGACCCCAACCAGGTAGTCTGCATCTGCCAACATGGCTCAGGCTAGAAGTTAGTGACTTCAAACACTGATGCCATGTTTTGGTTTGGCCGCCCCTAACTCTCTTCCAACCGTCCCCAATACTAGTCATCATAGCGCGTCGTGGTAATCGGTGTTCAGGCATTCGTAACACATGGCCCAACCATCTCAGTCGATGAAGATTCATGACCTCATCAACTGATTTACCATCATTCCCTAATTACCCTGTGTCTAACCTCACTATTACTTACCCGGCGATCCCAGCAGATGCGAGCAATATTTCTAAGGCATCTGTGGTCAAATACTAGTAACCTACGAGTATCTTCTACTCTTAATGGCCATGTTTCACAGCCGTAAAGTAGAACAGAGCGAACTGCTGCGCAGTATACTTGTCCCTTAATTGGTAGACGAATACCTCTCCTTCTCCATAGTTTACGTAAGCTGGCAAAAGCCAAACGAGCTTTTTGAATCCGTGCTGAGATTTCGTCAGACACCAACCTATCAGGGCTGATCAGACTTCCAAGATAAGTAAAGCTGTCGACGCGTTCAACTCCCTATCCTTATTTCAGGTGTTGATACAGGCCAGTCCTGGAGTAACAATTTACATTTAGATGGAGAGAAGCGCATCCCAAACATCCTGGCATTATTACTCAGTTCTGACAGAAGACTCTGCACTTTGTCAGCGTCTTCACCAAACAGGACGATGTCATCTGCGTATTCTAAGTCGCTTAGTGGTCCCCCTGGTAGGAGATCAATTCTTGTAGATTCAGTCGAAGAGAGTGTTATTTCCAGTAACAGGTCTATAATGAAGTTAAACAAAAACGGGGATAGTGGACAGCCTTGTTGGACACCATTTGAGGTTGCAAAGTCAGATGACAGTTCGCCATAAGCTCTCACTCGACTAATAGTGTTCGAGTAAAGAGCCTTTACAAGGTTTATGTACTTCTGAAGTACACCTTTCAATGACAGACACTGCCACAGAACCTCTCGGTCTACAGAGTCAAATGCTCCTTTCAAGTCAAGAAAAACTATCATTATCGGACGCCGATAAGCGTGTCTGTGCTCTAAAACTTGACGAATGGTGAATATGTGGTCGATACAGCTACGACCAGGTCTGAAGCCAGCCTGATTTTCTCGTGTTTGCAGTCCACGAGTCTTAGTTAGGCGCCCGATAATTATTGAGGCTAGTACTTTAGATGCTATATTAGTCAAATTAATCCCTCTATGGTCATTACAGGATGATTTTGACGCCTTTTTATATATTGGGACAATCAGCGATTGAGACCAGTCAAGTGGGATTACATCCGTCTCCCAGATTTTAGCCAGAATATTAGTCAACCTAATCGCTAAAATTGAACCACCATATTTAAAGACCTCTGGAGCCAATCCATCAGGACCAGCTGCTCTTCCTCGTTTCAGATTACCTATAGCCTTTTGAACTTCAAGTAGGGTCGGGGGGCCTACTTCAATGTTCCATTCAGGTTTTCTAGGAATAGTGGGTAATTGTGCAGTAGCTGAAGGCCAGTTAAACTGCTCCTTAAAGTGTTCCGCCCATCGTTCTAAACGTTTGGGTTGAGAGCAGATAAGGGTTCCGTCTTTTTCGGAGATTGTCTCACTTACACTTGACTTCTTAATTCCGGTTTCTTTTATTAGTCTGAATAGTTGCCTGGTGTTCCCTACAGCCGCTGCCTTTTCTATTTCTTTTGCTTTCGTTGTCCACCACTGCTCACGATCGTTCCTTAGACTTTTAGTTAACCTAGATCTAATTTGTTTACGCTCTTCGTCATGTTCAGAGCCTGATGGGATGAGTTTACGCGAATCGATCAGTGAAATAGACTTAGAAGAAATCCATTGGTTTTTTGGAGCCCTATGGTTTAAATGACTAATAGATGTTACTGCTGTTTCCACAGCTGTTCGTATGTCTTTCCAAGCAGCATCTGGGTAAGTCTTGTTTACAGAACTGCCTAGATGTGAACTCAGTTGTTTCTGGAATTCGCATTTGACTTTCTCGTCCTCCAGTTCAATCCTCATGGGTCTTCTTAGTGTACTTTTCCTGCGTCCATTGAGGCGCAGACAAATGCGCGCTCGTATTAGAGCGTGATCAGAGTCTAAACAAGTATTCCAATACGAGCGACAATCTTCTATTGAGCCTCTCCAACGATGACTGATGACAATATGGTCTATTTGAGTCCATCGTTGGTTTGGTGCAGGTGGTCGCCATGTTAGACGATGTCTCTCCTTATGTTTAAAATTAGTGCTTGCTAGAAATAAACGATTGTCTGAGCATAGTTGCAACAGACGATCACCATTATCGGTTCGTTGAGCCGGAATACTAAAACACCCACCTAAATGTCTTTCTGTTTGATTTAAGCTGCCTACCTGGGTATTAAAGTCACCCGCTACGACTACTATGTCTGAGCGCTTAGCTTTCTGAAGAAGCTCAGAGAGCTTTCTGTAAAAGTCATCTTTCACTTCATCATGGCTGCAGTCAGTGGGAGCGTAGGCAGGAACGACGAAAAGGCAACGACGTGTGTCCCTATCCTTCCGAGTTCTTACGGAGCCATTTAGCCGGACAGCACACAGGCGACCGTTAACGGGGATCCATTCTAGTAGTGCCTGTTCTGCCCTTGTACTTAATGCTATGCCTACACCTGCAAGTCCACGAGAACTAGCCAACGGGTCGCCAGATACACGGAGGGTGTATTTCGTTGGCTGTCCATTTTGGCGAGGTGAGGTCAAGTGAATGACCACACTGGGATCCTGTATGCGTGTTTCTGAGACACAGCATACATCAATGGCACGAGATTCTAGGGTTTTAGCTAAGGAGGCCTGTTGACCGATTTGACTAAATCATAGACGTTGAAGGCTGCAATGTGTAGTTTGGAGCGAGGTTTTAGTAGACCTGGGACAGCGTTTCGCGCACTAGAATCGTTGGCCATGGTGACACTTGAGGAGGAAACCGAGAGGGGAAGTTTAGTGTTGAAAGTCAAGGTAGAAGGAATAGTAGGAATTGAAGGAGACTGATTATGAATACAGTGGTCTTGAGTGTTGTTAGAGGTATGAGGGCAGTTATCACTTCCCGGTTGCCCACACCGTGGAAGGGTTCTTCTAGAGGTACCTGAAAAGGAAATTGGGTTAGAAGTGGTCTTCATGACCTGAGAGCGTGACCGCAGTGCCCAAGGGACAACTGCTTGAGGTCGGTCACACACGACCTTTTTGTGGGTAGTTTTTGTGTTAGCTCCGTTCTTCAAAAAACCTTACCGCCGGAGACGGATATCCGTGGGATAAGGCGAGGTGTGCATTTCTAGGGTCGACATTTTCTAACCCCACCCCTCCTTGTGGGAAGGCAGCATCGCTGTTATGTTGGTTGTCTGAAGAAAGCACCTTTTTGCCCTCACACCTCTGTACAGTCAGCAGTACGACTTCGCCTTCGGACCTTGGGTTTGCTGCTTTTAGTCTCACCACTCTTCAACCGACCTGTCTGGCATGGTAGGATCTTGAGGAACGATTGTTCCAGCCAGCATAGCTCGATTGCTTCATCACGATAGGCAAGCCCAACCACCACGTCAAGGTAGCAGCAACGATCGGAGGGCTCTACTATATCTATAGTTAGCTAACTAAAAATATTTAGACATTCAACCGAAACCTGTTAAACATTTGACAGAAAAAAAGGTCATTTGAGAGAACTATATGCTGCAAGACAGACAAAAAAAAGAGACATTTTGTGGTGACCCTCAAGGTAGATTGTAATGATATTGAAAATACTTACTTGAGTAAAACGAACATCATTCAACCTTAGCATTAAATCGTGTATCAAATCATATAGGTTGCGTAAGCGACTTATTGAAGCTGTCTCCTGATTATCAGTGGTACAATTTGTATGCGGTGTGCACATGACATTCGTTTCATTATTCTTATCCACATTCACAGTTTCAATATATTTTTGTTGATCTGCGATCCTCAACTGTAGGTGAAATTCCAAAATTGGACACCATTTTGAAACAAAAATATCGGAAATAATGGATAGCAAAAATATGAAAACAGACTAGAATGTATCAGAAGTGATAATTAATGAGACAAAACACGATGGAATCTAATGCATCCTAAACTGGTTAACTTATTGGATACCTTAAATATCCTATCCTTCTTTGCATAATAAAAATTTGATTCCGAAACCCCTGAAACTAAATAGATAAAAGATAATGACTCTCGCAATTAAATTACACAGAGCCTGAGACATTTTGATTGACATTTGGAGTTTTGAAAAAAAATGGACAACATGATAATTTCTGATTTTGTTACACATCATTAAAACTCATAAATGGATTTACATATGGTTCCTTTTTACAATCGATGTAAAATGAATAACTGCGTGACAGGTTAAATCAGGATAATTGCATGAATAAGTCAACAATAAGTAGCGAAAAGACAATGTTAAGTAAAATAAGGTGAGACTTTACTTTATGGACGACCTTCGAGTAATAATTGAAGTGGCCCTGAGAAACTTCAACTAATTACTAGTATCAAAATAAGGTTAGCCATTAGTGTGAGAAATTAGGATCAGGAGTCAGAGTTAGAAGTTAGAAATAAGTGTTAGGGATTCGGCCAAGAGCTGATAACAGCTATAAAGCCAAAATGGTATTCAGCGATGTAGATGAATGAACTTCGAGCAAAAATCCAAGCCTCTCTGTCTTAAATCTGGTCGGTCCGTCCATAAATTACAGTACCACCGAAAATACTTTTCTGAGAAAAATGATGAATATAGAATATTGAGTAACTTTTACAAATGGATACTAGTGGAGGAGATGGATTCACTCACCAACTTGGTTTTTTTAAGATTGCATATTCATACAGTGATTTTATTTGCTCATATTTTAAAGCATTCCCTTGATGGTGTTGAATTTCCTGAGCTAAATAGTTCAATTGTATCCAACTAAACTATACATTTTCTCCCTCATTTTAAAGAATTCTCTAATGTTCTTTTATACTTTATTATAATGAAGAATTATTAATAAGATGAAACTTCACTAGGATGCATAAAAACTGTTCTCATCAAGTTATTGTATCAATACACCCAGGTAGGGATCAAATACCTGATATCAAGAGGTGCTCCATGATGAGAACCCTTTATTCTCTTAATGTCTTGTCTAAAACTCCGAGAAATATGTATTGACTTTGGAGAATGGAAATTCTATCTCGAATGAGAAAAAGCAGTCCTCATGCTTCACTTACAAATTTTAATTGAATTGGACATATAGAATGAGTTTTTTTTAGTGATCCCTCAGTGGTCATAGCATCATACTCTTAATCAGTAGGTTATTGGTTTCAAACACACTAAAACTACTTCATTTCAAGCAGCTGAGTATGATATCACTAGTTCTTACATTTAAAGTGAAGCTCGAAGTCAAGTACATACATCTCTACTCTGTAAATGAGTAGCATGTATTTTAAATTTATGATTAAGGTTATGGAAAACCACATATTTACATATCAACCAGAAAATTATTCAAGTTCATATGCTTCGCATTCAATGAAGCTTAATAAAAATCAGATTCTAAACATATTGCAAAATATAGTTTGGATAAAGTTACATATTAAATTAGTCTACAATAACCATTAAAATAAATAAGCAACATTTAAAAAAAGAATTACTGAATCTAGTTGATCCTGGAGATCTGTACATTCGCGTTTAGTTCTTACAAATTTTTCAGTTAAATGATCTAAATCAAATTGTAGTTTTTCCCGAACAGATAACGATGTATCCAACTTTTCAATTAATTCATTGATTTGATTATTTAAGCGCTAAAAAGTAATAGTAGGGAAGGAAAAAACGCTAATTTTTATTAATTAAATATGAGCAAATGAACATTGCAGTGTAAAGCCCCTTAAGGTAACTACTGATTAATATCGTCAAGCTAACTGATTATCGGTACGGATATAATAAAGCAATTGGAATACTGGGAAACTCATATCCCCACTACTTTTAACGCTGTCAGACAAACGGCGCATTGGCTAGAAAGGGTTCAAGAGGGCAACTCAGGTTGAATCCAGTAACGTAAACAACGTTCCTCTCATCCTCAGCATACATCATTAGACTCAGTTATAGACAGATTTGTTTTTCTTGTTAAATCTAGTAAATTCGAGATTATGTTGGATTTTTAGTCCTTATGACGACGTAAAATGTGGTAACTTTGAATAAACTTTAAATAATAATACTAACTTGTCATCTCTAGTATGATTTATTTCATATAATGTAATATTTAGATACTCATCACACAATATTGAAATGACAATACCATAAACAAATAAGGTTTAATAAATAAATTAAAAATTAAATAAAAATAATTGGTAACCTCAATTTCCGTATCTTTCCGAGAAAGTTCTTCATGATTTAGTTGGTTTTCCTTCTAGAAAAACAGTTCAAATTAGATTTTGAATTAGTAAAGAATAAATCAGCTTACCATTAGCTGAGCTTCAATTAATTCACATTTATCTTTCAGCGCCGATATTTCTTTCTGAAAAGGAACATTAAAAAAACAAAGACAATACTTCAACCGATCATATATATTAGAAAAGGTGTTAAAGACGGTACTACAATCAAATAACCTTATACGTACAACAAATAATAGGAAGTGGAGATTATCTTTTTCGTGTGAAATCAACTTATCTAGGCATGGTGTCATCACATTTTTAATAACTGATTTATTGATAAACCTTGCTATATATATATATATCTTGGAGGTTAAAACTTGTCAAATTCAAATACAGAGTGTGTATGTGTGGCCAATTGAGTTTAGATTTCGACTACCAAATCAAATATATTACACAAAGAGTAACACCTCTGGCTAAGATCAGCAGTTTGTCTTGAGGTCTAATTATTATAGCTTTATTATTTGCGATTGATGACTTCCGAGAATTACTATTAGAATTTTGAGACTATGTGACAACAGGTTCCTTCACTACATATTAGGATAAACGCAAACGCTATAAGCAAAAAATTTACTAGCACAAAGTACGTTAAACGAGATTGTGAATAATACACTTATGGTCTAGTTCGACAAAACAGGAACACTATTACGGTCAATCTGAAGAACGGACCGTCACTGAAATCTGCTATCAACTGAAGAATTACCTGAATATACTGAAAAAATAGGGGGAGAGGGTTATAATACACCATTTAGTCACTTCGGGATTAAGAAAAGTAAATTAATAACAGACGCTTTAACGTTTACTTTTTGGTATAAGTCCAATGAGTGGATTTATATATTCTAGTTAGTGCATAAAATGATGTAACGAACTTTTGGTGTTATCGGAGACATGTTGGTACATTCCAAATAACCCAAGTTAGGGATTTTCAACAGGATGTGGCTCAATTTTTAAGTTAAGAAGACCATTATACAAGACAACAAATTGGATGAGGTTGAAAAATGAAGACAAATATACTTAATACTGATTACCTCTACAACAATCAACTCTTTAGATAGCCTGATTTCCGAAAGAATTGTAAATAAAGAATGTGAAACTAGGATAAAGTAGATGTATGATAGTCAGTAATGTTTTGTGATTAGCAGAAAAATTTCAGTCTAAAAAGAAATCCATTTTCAGATCAATAAATCAAATATTTAAAAAATCTTTAGATTTACACACAAAATGGATATTTACCTCATGAGTAGATTTCATTGAAGCAATCAGTTTGTCAGTTCGTAATTTTTCGTTACCAAGTTCTAAAATCAAATGTCGAGCTGAATTTAATCGATCTGTTAACTTTGCATAAGATTCTTCACTTGGAATTTGATTATGTAGACTATTAAATTCTTTCAAAGGAGTCCTAACAACACCATCCTCATGGCCAGTTGAAGTACTGAAAGATGGAGATAAGCTAGAGACGGTGGTTGGGGTCTTTAGATTACATTGAGGTGATTGATTCCATAAGTTCTATCAGAGGTTATCATACAAAGAGAAGTAATGTTAGACTGGGATGAATAAATAACAACAACAATGAACTCATCCTTAATAAATACATAGCAAAATGTACATACTTCGTGTAAAAATATTTTATAGTGCTGAAACATTCTAACTTAACGAGTGGCCATTACAGTATTAATATTGATCTACAGATAAATAAAGCACATTTATTTTTCATTAAATATTGACTGTATAAAAAGAGATTCTTAGTACATTTAACCGTTAAGAACGATTTTTAATAAACTACTGAAAGTAGATACTTTGATAAGTCTATGTACTCGAACCTCAATTTTTGTATGAGGACGAGTGATACTACTCAAGTGTCTGGAACGAAGTGTAGTTGGACGTCAGTTTGAAACTAGTAAACCAGTGATAAAAAGGATAAACAAAATAACCACTAAATCACACTACCAAACACTGATTTACTATATTAATAATGGTTTAATCAAATGGTACAAGACAGTCTGTTGAGCAAATTCTGATATCATTTAAAAGACAGTCAAATCTGAAGATGTTTAAGCTCTTATTCCAATAATTCGTTTTCACTTACATGTTCATACGCTCCTTTCCAAAAGTATCATACACAAAGTTATCATTTAAGTCTGTAGCTGGATCATCCATTTCGACGAAGCATTCGTGACCCACTATATTTTGTAGGTCCTAAGACACAAATTTACTTGATATTTGAATGTTAGGTAATATATTTTGACAACTAGAAAGTAGATGTGTGAATCGCCTTGCCATAAAGTCACAAAAATGATTAAAGTAGATGATTTACTTAAGAGCCCAACTATACAAAACTAAGAATGACTGTATAAACAATTTTAACTGAAATATAAAGGCTAAAGACCACTCTCTTAGTTCTATAAATTCCATAGATTCATACTTCAGAAAGATTTATTTAAGTATTATGTAATATAAATTCATGCGGCAGAAACCTCTTACTCAACCAAGGTTTCTTTCTAAATGTAAATTTATGAAGATGTGTTCACAGTTAAATTACCTGTTCAGAAGTATGTAGATCGTCAGGTTTTAGGTCTTTAACATCAATGCTCACATGACTCTTATTTACAGTTTCTAATGTGGCACGTAAATCATCAGCTTCTGTTCGGAACATTTGAATTTCTCGTCTGTAACGTTTATTAGTGTGTTGACTGAATGCAAGCTCCGCCTGAAGCCTAGCTATAGAACTAGAAAACATGGACACAAAGTAAAATTATGCCTACTAAACCATCATATACATAGCAATTAACTACAGAAACTGAACCATAAGTATGTAAGTGATCGCAAACATATTCAAGTATTCCTGTATGAAAATAACGGGTGAGTTATAGGAGAACGAGATAAACAATGTCTAAAATTTTACACTATTACAAATTAAATGCACCGATACGAATAGGAATCTAAAGAAACTAACTAGTTTGGTTTGTGTACTCGGAAAGTATCCAAGCATTTACAGAAAAGTATAACAATTGAAATGTAGAATAAAAGTAGCCTACTTTGCAGATACTAGCTTACAAACTAGTATATAACGATAACCAAGCTTATTTCATAGCCACTTAAGTCTGTTTACCTGTATTCCCACATGGTGATTTCCGTATCGTGCTCTTGATCTTTGTGGAGCATAGCAAATAGCTTTTATTGATTTGCAAAACATATTGAAATGATGTGTCTAATCACTAGATACTTAAAGTCTTACTAAGAACTCTGCGAAGGATGGCTAAAATTATGACAAAATTGGACAGCTACGAGCGCAAATAGTCAGCAGAACATTTTAGGTACAAGCACACAAACTTCTGACCACTAAATACCCAAGGCCTACTATCTAATCCCTAAAATCAGATGATACGATTTGGATTGAAGACCTTTTTACTAGACGGGTAACTTTTAGATTCAACCGTGAATGTATTGTCAGTCAGTCAGTCAGTCACAACGTAGAACTTCGCACGTACGTACATCAGTTCGAGTTGCCATACCTCTTTAGCACTGAAATGCAGTTGTCCATTCAAATCCCATAGTGGTGGAAGTAGTAAGAGTATAAGCAGTAATCGGAAAGATTAGGGTTTGAAGATGTTATTCAAGGAGTACAATCCAGTGGAATAGATTTGAAAAGGGAAAAAAAATAGAGACATGAAGAATTCAGAAGATTAGGATTTGGGAGAACACAAAGAGTGGATGCACCTTCGCCATTGCAAACGATTTTGAGCCATGTCACTCAAGGTCTCTAAATTATCGGTTGTTATCATCTCGCGAATCTCAACAAGGCAGTCTACACCTACCAACATGGCTCAGTCCACTTGTCAGTGACTTCATGAATTTGTGCCACGTTTTGGTCTGGCCGCCCCTAGCTTTCTTCCAACCTACTCCTACGCCATAAAACATTGCATATCATGGCAGTCAGTAGTTGGACATACGTAGCACGTGTCCCAGACATCTCAACTAATGAAGTTTCACTACTTCAATCGATTTTCCATCCTTACCTAGTACCAGTTTTCTAACGACTGTATCACTTACTCGGTGATCCTAGGTGAACGAGCAATGCTTCGAAGACACCTGTGATCGAATACTAGCAGCCTACAAATATTCTTTACTCTTATCGGCCATGTTTCACTGCCATAAAGTAGGACGGAACGAACTGCAGCACAGTAAACCCGTCCTTTGGTTGCTAGACGGATATCTCGCCTATGCCATAAATGACGCAAGTTGGTGAAAGCTAGTCGAGCCTTCTGTATCCGTGCTGATATTTCGTCACACACCAGACCACAAGGGCTGATGAGACTTACGTTCAGTTTATTATCGCTGTGTACTATGACTAAGAAAATCACAAATGCAAACACTGTACATAAATAAGCTTTCTGATAATGAAAAACGTATCCAGTTCCACTAGCGTTAAATACCCTAGAGTAAGATCACAATTCAAGGATGATTTGGACTGTTACGCCACTTCGAAATAAACGACAGAAGTATTTGTTATAAGAAATAAGAAACTGGACTAGTTGTGTCTCTTACCTTTCCCGACCTTAGACCCAATAATTAAATAGTCATCACTGCTATAAAGATAGGAAAGGGTCTGAACTAGTGACAAAACTTGTGATGACGAATCGCTCGTACGATTAAGGCATTCAGCAAGGCAACTGAAAGCGTAACTTAAAAAGCCATTTTATATAGATCCTTGCTCTACTATGAATAATTTGGAACTATAATAGCTAAAGTTTCTATGAACGAAGAATAGGAATCCTAAAATCCGCAGTGTTCAATTTGACAAAGGATTTATCGATTGACACCTTTCGACCAAACAATCATCAAGCCTCTTCATATCCCTGCCGGCACATCACGAATTATTAACGTAGTCAGCTTTTATATGTTCACCAACTAAAACTAACCTAATTAGTTGAACATTTGGCAACTAACCCCGGTATTTCATCACATACGAGCAATGCTTTCGATGATATTATTATTTATTGACCCTTTATTTTACATGTTTAATGTTGGGGATTACTCAACTCAGAAACCAAGTAAAGATTGATGTAATAACTTGAGTCACACTTATCACAAGAAAGTCAGTGAGATCACCCCAATGTCCAGACAAAAGCAGGTGTGATGAGGTTTGTACCAATGACATTAAACTGGTGAAAGCCGAGCGGTAAAGAACCATTCCGTCATATTTTTATAAGCTGACGCACATTTGCATAACAACCGTTGATAAAAGCTTTGGTATACTTTCTAGCTCAGAAATGACACGATGAATCCTCATAACTATACTATGATCATGTTTGTCATGAGTCCCAGAAAGTTGGTGATGTCCTCCGAGTTTTATCTAACCAACCAAAACGAGGGATGTTAATTTCGGTGAACCATGTTAATGAAATGCCAGTGTAATCAGTAAATATGTTATATTAACCAAAGTTGTCAATAACTATTATTCTAGAGAATGATATGAAATATGAGTTACTAGCTAAGAATCTAATGATAGCAAAGTTGATGGTTGAAAATCTTACATGATTAATGAAACTGACAGTCGAAAGGGAAACCATCTTGTTTGTTGAATCTTTCCGCCTTTTTTAATTACCTTTTTTCTGGTTTCTCTTTTAATCTTTAAACATCTAACTCTGACAACACCGTGCAACTATGCGAACACATAAGAAACATTTTCAAATACATATGCTGAACTGAGATAACTAGACTTGACAATTGTACATTTTTAAAAACCTCACCTCTGGAATTCATTCTTACACTTTGCAAATTCTGTATCCTTGGCTAGTATAGACATCTCCAAAGCACGAACTTTTTCTTGGGCACATTGAAATTCAGTATGTAGAATATCATATTTCTTCCGCCAGTCTATCATTAAGTGATTTATCAAAGGACAGAACAAACCATTTTCAATATTATCGCTTTTCTCTTTTAAAATATTTATTTGCTCACGAAGTTGATCATTCATTTTCCTAGGATCGATTATGCAAAAACTAAATAGACTCACGACGAGAAATTTAGTAGTGTATCTTTTTCACTAAGCGCTTCTTTCAGGAGGATGTTTTCAGACTCAGCAGCAAATATTCTCTGTTTATTTATTAGATAATTTGCTTGGACAGAATTTACCGATGACTCCAAATCCTGTGGTACATTAGCTTGACGATAGGTCCTTTCATAGTTATACAGTAACAGTCTAAGTCGAAAATTTTCACGTCTCATATCGCCTAAAGTCTACAAACATTAGTCAAAATAAAACTCATTAATCACCTCTTCAAGACTTGAAGCTCGTCCCAAACCATTAGAATCTAGAAAGAGTTAACTGCAAGATTCTACATACTATTAGGGCCATAACAGTGTTCAACTTGAAATATACTGCCTTTGTTTGGTTTTCCAGCCATATGGTCACTGAAATTAATGTTTCTTATATTAAATATAGTAACCCTAACCTCATATCAGACTTGATAAGATCCACCTAATATTAGCGAACTGAAAACAAATGGGATATCAGAACTATTAATTACAGTCAGCAAGTTATAAGTAACAATTAACTCTAAAATACCCATCATACGAGCACAGAAACCTCAAGTCGTAGGAATGGAAAACTACTGAATACGAAAAAATGAATTGCATGAAGAATGAGAAAATGTCCAGGATTGGAAAGAAAAAGTCTGGACATGTTCAAGTCATTGTAACCAATTCTAATTTGAATAATCCAGAGTTTGTAACTACTGACTGGTAATAACTAGGGAAAGGGATGTCACATTCTTCACTCTTCATTCTGAGTTTACAAATACACATACTATAAAGTACTATAGAGCCTGTGCCGACACTACAGAGAAACACTAAAGCTAAAGGTCAACTGGGTGAATTATGGTACAAATGGACAAGCTTGGAGGGAGTAATTATTGTCCGTAACCCGTAATATGATTATACCTGAATACCATCTCAAGAAACAAAGTATACTTGCTAGAATCTTAGCAAGTTCTGGGATTGTCGGAGTAAAGTGATTTCTTAAAGTTCTAAAAATTGTTTAGTGTGTAGCATTAATGTGCATGCCTATAAATCGGGACATTAAAAAAGAGGACTTAATCAATAGACCTTCACCCTGTTTCAAGCATGAATTCTGCATTAATATCTGGAAAAGGTTATTTACATACACAACCCCATACGCTAGTCTTCCGCCTGATTTGGTAAATTAATTTGATTACGAAGTGCCTGACGAAAATGTTAGTGGTGTCAAACAAGCTTCAGCTACTTTAAAACAGGTATGCCGAGCAGCCGAACCGATTGCGTGCTATCTCAAGCCCACACTGTAGGAAGCAAGTGTGGGTGGGTTCTTAAGATTGAACAACAGGCTTATCCGACATCACAATACATTTGTCTAGTCCAGGTTAATCTGCTCACCTATTTACATGTATGGGTTGCTACCTCGTGTTTTGATAATATTAGTTTCCAGACAATCCTGGATTTTAATGCATTATGATCGGAGAAGCAGTACTGATAGTGAGTGAATCAGACCGCGAAACAGCATTTATCGCGATATTAATCGTGAGTTTATAAGAAGTGTTCAGACATTTACTGAGGGCGGCATATGGAGATACAAGCACCAAAATGAAGCTTTTACCAATAAACCCTTATAGGATTTTGATCCAGTTTAGCATATCACTGTTTTTTTTTAAGTTAAGCATTCAAAAACAAGAGGAGTGTGCACAAATAATTGTTTTAAAAATAACGTCATCTTCAGACTCTGCAGTGGTAAGCACAACATTACAATGGCCCACAACAGCACACAAGGTTTGGATATCTACAGAAAGTACAAAATGGGACAATACTTAGTCGGCTTTACATTACATTGTTTAGTTAGTATATAACCTGGTCACATTAGTACTGAGAACCACCGAAATATCACATTTGCAAGAAAGTAGCAAGGAGGACTAAGATTTATGAGCTAATGAACTCAATAGTCAATTTATTTTAGTTAAATAACATAAACAATACTAGTAAGTACCGTTTAAGTTCATCAACAAACGCCACTCAAGATGGTCTCAAGTTATCAAAACCTTTGCAAAACATGTTAGTACTTAAAACCACGGTGCATTCCACAAAGATCAATGGTAATATGAAAAATATTACCCCCATGACAAACACTAATCTATACGAGAAAAAAATGCAGAAATCAAACCTTGGTTATAAACGACAACTACAGACATTAATCTGGCCAGGAAAGTAAAAATAAACTATAGAAGCCTTTTGGGGAACTGAATACAAATTTAGGAGGAAAACAACCTAAATACAAAGGACGATATTAGACAGAGAGGACTGACAACTACAAACCCAGTGTTAGTCATCAGATTACCATCCCGAAAAATCAAAACCGGTCAAGAAAAAGAATATAGCATTTTATACAGCGACTAATTAAACCATTATAAGTATTATATATTCCAAATGTAGTTATCCTCTTACAAAAATGATTCGAAAGGGACACGATGACAAGCAAACCTGATCCACTTCCAGGATAGAAGTGACCCAAATTTTAATTAAGTATTACATTGAAAAATACTGCTATTTTACCCTATCTTAAATCAAAAAACAGACTCCAGAGACAGACGGCTATTTGAAATCAACAAGATCTTAGCGCTTCTTCTGTAGTATTATAAATGTGCCTCAATAGAACAAAGCACAATGAACAATAACCAACAAGTGATGTACTTTTGAACAAATGTTGAAATCCAGCGATAAGAAAGCCAACATCTTCGAATGATTTTTATCGACGTAAAGTTTTATAATGGCCCAGCCTTCTGCTAAATTGTAACTGCAAAATAAAGTGCCATAGCCAATGACGTCTTTATAGAGACCTAATAATGACACTCAGGTCCAAAGAAAAATATTGTATGTCCTTTGAAATAACCGTGTTTTACTCGTCTTTCATCATATTTGATACATATTTGTGCTTTGTGATCAGAACCCAAAATTTTAAATCACGGTACTTTGTAATAAAACTAGACTCAGTAAAAAATATCTAAAGACTGTCTTTCTAAAGAACGTCTATCCAATCAAATTCATCAAAGAATATGAAACAAACGTGTCGGCAGAAACAAAATTAAGTACGGAAACCAACAAACTGATCATCCGACCATATGTAAAAGGTAAGTCAGAAATTACGACGAGATTGTTCAAGTCTTTTGGAATAGGTGTAGCACACAAACCAACGAAATCACTTCAATCAACCCTATGCAAACCAAATGAAGAAATGACAAAAGATGAAAGACCGAACACCATCTACGAAATGAATTGTTCCAACTGTGAAGAACACTACATCGGACAAAGCGAAAACTTCATCTTCGTTTACAAAAACACCAGCGGCCCAAAGCCAGGAAACATCCTCGCCTATATCAATGCATGTGGTCAACTGTGGATATACATTCGACTGAGAAAATGTTGACATCTTGGATAGAGGGAGTCCAAAAGACACCAGAGAATTTCTAGAAACCCGGCATTCAGGTCAATCAGCAACCAATAAACACATTGAAATCTATCCAATCTTTCAACCAATCAGAAAAATGATGAACAAATAAAGGACCAGGAATTAAATAAATGGGAGGTACTATCAAAATAAAAAAGTGAACAATCATAAGTTAAAAGTAAACAACAAATAATCGCTTCTTGTATTCTCTGGTATTTTAGCCAATTCATATATGTTATCCTCAGTATAACAGAACGGACACACAAACTATAGGAGGTCGAGCTCGTCACACCCTGACCTTACGACTCGTCATTGGGACCTGATAATATCAAAACCTTTTTCCGCTTTGCACAAGCCGGATTCCACGAGTACAACGTGATAGACCTGCGTACGCAACTGGTCGCAGTAGCGAAGGCACTGCCACGCGAATTGAACTATCATGTTACACATAACGGGTTTAATAGTGATGTTTCCAGACCCTACAACACTTTAAAATAGACTATCCTCATACGGGTAGACCTCACCGAAAAACAAATGCTAGACCAGTTGCTCCACAATATCAAATTACAATACGGCCCAGTAATAAAAATTCTGCTACCTATTCGAACATTCATTGCTCAAAAAACTTTCCACTACGGCATTTTAGACAACTCCCCTTGCCTAAGCTTCCCATAAAAGTGCAAGCGATCCTCATTTGATTTCTAAATAATGCAGTAAACTAACAGGCTTGATCTGGTGATCGGATTCTGAAGATCATCAGAACTTCAAAGCTACGTTTTTTTCTGTCAAAGATAAGCTCCAAACGACACAAAACTACACTACAGTCCCCTAAAACGCTCTCTCGACATTCATCCTTGTTGCAGTCGCTTCCGCCAAATTTTCTTGTGGACACGCGATAAAGGCGACCGCAGCTGGAGGACATAGTTGTCTCATGTAAGATGATGAACCATCCATCTTTATCACACAGCCAAAGAATGCAAAGGTTTTTGCAAGTAGAGACATTAGGTGGTAGATTGTGGGATTGAAGTCTGATTCGACATTAGTGCAGTCATCTATGCAGCTGTAATAGTAGACCTGATCCAGTACTGTGAACTTGCAGTGATATGACCACACAATCTATGACATTGCATTACTTTCCATACTGACTCGTCTCACGTGACAGTCAGAGGTTGTTTGTAATGACCTTTGATGAAAAAATTTGGCCTGGAGATAAAGTAATACATTTGGTATAAAACCTGGTGGAATACCCTGGGTTAAGACATCTGCATTGTCAAGCCTTTCCATCTCAACTAAGTGTTCACGCATTTACATTTTCCTGTCTCCTCCAAGTGTTTAACAGCCTATGCAAGCTGTCTCAATTGTTATATCCTAGTGAAGACGTAAGTACAGTTAACTCTCGGGACCTATTAATGGACTATTATTCTATATATATATATATATTCTTATTGTATAAGTATTCAGTAGTAAGATTGTGTGTATCTATATTCATCTTATTATAAGCTTCATTTTGACCTATAGATTATTATTAAAATACGAATTACTGTTTCTAAATTATACTCAGTTTATTGACTTCTGTTCCCCATGTTCACAGCCACATTTAGCTTGATGTTGTATAGATATAATTTTCTGTTTTATGGTGTGATGCGGTCTGTCTAAGTTATTTGAGCCCATTTTTTGTACATGAACCTTAGTTGATCAGAATCCATAAGATTAGTGAATTGTCTGTTTACTTGTAATAGAAAAAAGAAAGGACAGGACACTTAGATAGAATAATGTATCTAGAGAGACTCGGAATCCGAAAGTGAGGGTTCAGAGCAGAAGGCCATGATTAATAATCGATAAATAGTGGGAGAGGGTAAACCATGTGTTCTATAATTCGATTATATTCATATTAATAACAGTGGGGTTCGTTATATTCCTGTTCTGTCTAGATATTAGGCAGTTCATAATAAGGTGCCTCATTGGTGGGAGAGAGTTCAAGGAATAGTTGATGAAGCTCTTCAGAGTTTAGCAATAAGTTTATTAGTATTTTGAATTCGATAAAAGTGTCACAGTTACGGATAGGTGTTGGCAATAAACTATACCGCACTGCAAAACACTTACAACGCATTTGTTTTTGGTGTTGTACAATAAATAGTGCACATGCGATGTTTCTTAGTTTATAGGCTGGGTCATGGATCACAGATGGACAGGAGGTTAGAAACGAGGGTCAATTTATTACTTTGTAGAGAAATATCAGATTGTTCCATAGCCTGCAGTGCCATAAAGGTTCTAAAGAGAGGTGCTTACATCTACTTGTGTAATCAAGAGTGGAGTCACTTCCTAGCAGTTGGCGTGTAAAGCGTCTTTGAACATCTTCTACTCTTATTTTGTCAGTGGTATTCATATTAGAGAAGATAAAAGAGCAGTACTCTAGGGAAGGTAGTACACATTTTGTAAAGGGTAATCTTAGCCTCTGTAGTGAAGAAATTTTCCGTTATGAAGCCAATTAGACGTCTAGCTTTAGAAATAATAGAGGAGGCGTTTGCTTCAAAGTTTAGGCTTCCTGTGTGAATAACTACAAGATCGTGTACTAATTTAAGTGTCTGGACTTCAGTCTTATTTAAGTAAAGTTGTATTTCATAGGAATGCTCTCCGAAATGCATGATCCCACACTTGTTAAAGTTAAATGGAAATCGCCATTTTTCACTCCAGATAGTTAGGTTATTAAGGTCCTTTTTAATCAGGGATACACTTTCACTTGGAGCCTAAAGCTTATAGCTGTATACTATTTTGGGATCATTAGCGTATAAGTATGGTGGCCCAAATTTTATGATGTTACATATTTCGTTTATATACATAAGAAACAAGACTGGACCTAATACACTTCCCTGGATGACGCCACTAGTTATTGGTCTAAGTGATGAGAGACGGTCATTGTACTTTACCATTTGGTTACGTTCCTCTAGGAATGAAAAAAAGATGCAGTGAGCTGTTGATTCCGAAAGTCCGTAGATTGACTAGAAGCCTTTTGTGGGTGACCTTATCAAAACCTGTCTCAAAGTCTGAAACTAGGACTGATACAAGGAGTCTGTTGTCTCATTTCAGAGTCATATCATTCAGGCAGACTAGTAAGCATTTATCACATGATACATCAGTAATTTCACAGGAAAGTACTGGGATTGATTCCGAGTCATTTAGTGGTTTTTCGTCAGCAAATGAGAAATAAAAGTTTTCACTAAATAGTTCCGTAACGAGTTTAGTATCTGAGTTTTGGG
This sequence comes from Schistosoma mansoni, assembly GCF_000237925.1. NCBI lineage: Eukaryota > Metazoa > Platyhelminthes > Trematoda > Strigeidida > Schistosomatidae > Schistosoma > Schistosoma mansoni. The sequence continues at coordinate 706,049 of NW_017386000.1, forward strand.
ACCCTTCTAAGCAAGTCGTGGCTTACTGAGACCCCTGAACCGCTTTTAGTTTGATCAAAAACAAGGACAAATCACTATATTTTTTATTGCCACCTTCTGCGTTTTAAGTGGGCTTGGAGACACTTGATGAAAGAAGTTGGCCATTTCATGGACTAGCTTCACCTCTAGACTTGCTAATAGCGAACGTGCATCTACATCTCAGACCTCAAGCAAATAATGCAAACTTGACTATACATGTCAGTAATTCCAATGACAGAACAAAATTCCTTACGGATCAAATTATTCCTTTTCGTAATTACAACATCAATTTACTTTCAATATCGACTTTTGTTCTATTCGATGAGAGAGATTAAGATCGATACAGGTTTGGAGATTGTGGACATATCCTTACAACAGATTTCGTCCAGTACTAAAAACAAGAGTCAACTTTCTCGATGAACCATTGTCCTATAGATTTTACGAATGCTGATACTCAATTTTATTGTTACAAATGGCTGCCGGCTCGCTACACCCTATATTATGTACGAAGCTCTGTCTCGATTAACTATCGGCAGACGTTCAGAATTTTAGAACAACCGACATTCAGGACATCTTTAAGGTCTTGAAACTTCTAGATTACTTGATTTGTACACTTATTCACTTGTAGTGACCTGCTTTTCTCGACGAGAACGCGACTGGCTTAATGGAAACAATTATTATTATAACCAATTGTACCAGTGAGTGTTTTACCGAACTCGTTGTTGTTTAAAAGTATCAAAGTCACTTCTCGTTCCGCTATACATTTTGTTGGTCCGAACTTCCTTACGCTCTGCTCTTATTGCCTGTAATCTTTGGCACACCTCGGCATTCATTCGATACCACGAGATTGCCAATAAATATGCTCTATCTGGACCAGTTAAAGTTTTCTGGTTTGCGAGTTATCAAAGGGACCAAGTCGTTTTTGGGCGCGTAATCATATTGTAGTAGTGATCATAGTCAATCAATGTCACTTACTGACGCCAGAATTGTGATTTATCATGTTTATAAGGTACTTACTTACGCCTGTTACTCCCGATGGAGCATAGGCCGCCCACCAGCATTCCCCAATCCACTCTGTCCTGGACAACATCACAAAAGTTTAATACGGCCTTTCTTCGGGATATTGACAAACTCAACGAATTCAAGCTAGCCCTCAGCAGCAGGTTCCAGGCCTTTCACGATCTACTCAAAGGAGAGGGAACTACCATGTAGAGCAACTGGAAAAAGATAAAAGGGGCAATCACTTCAGCGTGTCAGGAGGTTCTGGGCCACAAAGATCACCACCACAAGGAATAGATCACTGTTGATACACTGGATTAGATTAAAGAAAGGAGGAACAACAAGTCAGCAATCAATACCAGCCGAACAAGAGAAGAAAAGGCCAAAACACAAGCCGAATACACAGAAGTAAACAAGTAAGTGAAGAGGAGCATCAGAACCGACAAACGCAAATATGTGGAAGATTTAGCAATGAAGGCGGAAAAGGCTGCAAGAGAAGGAAACATGAGACAACTGTATGATACAACAAAGAAACCCACTGGAAATTACCGCAAACAAGAACGACCAGTGAAAAGCAAGGAAGGCAGAATACTCACCAACATTGAAGGACAGAGAAACAGGTGGGTAGAACACTTCAAAGAACTCTTGAATCGACCAGCTCCACTGAACCCACCCAGCATCGAGGTAGCACGCACGGACCTCCTAATCGATGTTGGCCCACCAACAATTGAAGAGGACAGCATGGCCATCAGACAAATCAAGAGCGTCAAAACTACAGGACCAGAAAACATTCCAGCAGAGACACTGAAAGCAGATGTAACAATAAGTGCAAAGATACACCACATTCTCTTCAGTAATATTTGAGATGAGGAACAAGTACCAACAGACTGGAGAGAAGGACACCTGATCAAAATACCAATGAATGGCGATCTCAGAATGTGTGATAACTACAGGAGATTCACTCTTCTTTCAATACCAGGAAACGTTTTCAACATAGTATTGTTAAACAGAATGAAGGACTCCGTAGACGCCCAGCTTCGAGACCAATAGGCTGGATTCCGTAAGGATCGATCGTGTACAGACCAAATCGCAACTCTACGGATCATCGTGGAACAATCAATTGAATGGGATTCATCACTCTACATCAACTTCATTGACTACGAGAAAGCATTTGATAGCGTGGACAGGACAACACTATGGAGGATTCTTCGACACTACGGCGTGCCTGAGAAGATAGTCAATATTATACGGAATTCCTATGATGGATTGAAATGCAAGATCGTTCATGGAGGACAGTTGACAGACTCGTTCGAGGTGAAGACCGGTGTCATGCAAGGTTTCTTACTCTCACCCTTTCTCTTTCTCCTGGTGATCGTCTGGATTATGAAGACGTCAACATGTGGGGAGAAGAACAGGATACAATGGACAGCTAGGATGCAGCTGGACGATTTAGACTTCGCATATGATCTGGCTCTTCTACCACACACACACACACACACGCCATCATTCAGAGGACACAAGCGTTTATTAACAGTTGTCTACGCATATACTTCGGATCCGTTGGTCAGACACTATCAGCAACAACCTAATGTGGTAGAGAACAAACCAGATTTCAGCAGAGGAAGAAATCAGGAAGAAGTGCTGGAAGTGAACAGGACACACATTGAGGAAATCACCCAACTGCGTCACAAGGCAAACCCTCACATGGAATCCTGAAGGCCAAAGGAAAAGAGGAAGACCAAAGAACAAAGTACGCCGAGAAATGGAGACAGACATGAGAAGAATGAACAAAAACTGGATAGAACTAGAAAGGAAGGCCCAGGACAGAGTGGGTTGGAGAATGCTGGTCAGCGGCCTATGCTCCATTGGGGGTAACAGACGTAAGTAACCTAAAGCCAGAGTACAAATATGCATGATGTGAACATAGTGATCGTTAGCTAGTTCTCCTAGCTATGAATTTTTTGTCAATCTGAAAACAACGAAACCCGATCACTTGTAACTTCCACTTTCCTCAATCAGCACACTCAAGACAATGGACAAACATTTAAAGAGTAATGCTGTGTGCGTAAATGATCACTATCTTTTTACAAAGTGGGGGAAAACAATCGTTGTGGCTTCAGTTTGGGCACCTGGGCAGTATCACAGCCCTCAAGCAAATCGAATGAGATTTGTATGGCGCATATATATCTGGTGCTTCCTTGTACCAATATTTATGTGTTTAAACAAATAAATAAATAAGTAAATAATCGTTGTGGGTGTCATAATGATAACAATATGCTATAGAAAACCATTCCAAAACAACATTTAAAGCAAATCATAAGTTTTTATACGAATCCTAAATATATGGTTATCGAGATGAAACTCTCTATTCACCACCTAGTGTACCTAAAGTGACAAAAATAGCTTGTTTTATTTCTTATATTCAATTATTTTTATCTGAATGAAAACCATATTTCAAAGGTATATTGCTCATATCCTATTCTGTGTAAAAAACAATACTATCACGTGATACTTTCTTACATTTTCAAATCATTTTTTGTAGTTTACCATAACCAAAGTCGTTATTATTTTTAACGCATTGCACAATAAACAGACTAATCACACGATAATGATGATGAATTACACAGACCGATGTAAAAATCATAACATGTATATTTTTAAACAAGCAATAAAAAAGCAAATACTTTCAAAAGAGATTAAACAACAAGTGCCTGATATTGACAGTCAAAGATTGACACAGTCAAACAAATTAAATCATCATATCACTATCAAAAAAGCAGTTTTTTATTGCGCTTGGACAAAAATGTTGTGCTGGTACATGAAGCAAGATAAGGTGGCTATTTGAAATGAAAAATTTCAAGATTGTTGACATGTGTGTATGACGAACATTAAAGTAGCATTTCTTATCTGGAATCACTACACACTGTTTTCAATCCTTTTCCAGTAAAGTTTGTCTTAAATTGTTCTGGGACTGCGAATTCTTCCTGAAATTTCACACATGAAAAATGGGGTTAAGATTCTTGAAGAAAAAAAACATTTATCAACAGTTATCTTTTATATCATTAAATAATCATCTACAGGCTAAGATTGTTATAGAGAACATTTTCACTACATATAAATCGATTTTTCATGTAATGTTACAGACATGGAACATTTGTGTGCTACAACAGAACTATAAACGACTGATTAGCCGATTAATCTAACACTAAAAGACTACACAGATAATGTTATTAGTTTCCGAAACACGCCAATCCCATTGACTGTCAAAACAGTTTCTGTTATGTAAACTATTTGATCAATAACAAATTTATCATCTCTTAGATGAATATAACGCAATATATCAGTGAGTAGTATAACTGATGATAACAATGACATAGAGAACTGTAGACTGTTGCTTTGTTCATAAATTATTTATTAACGTTATACTTTGATGGTCAGATTGAATGGATACACGTAAAGCAAATATCACCATGAATGTAACCAGCTTCAAATTAGAAGTATTAATAACTAGATAATAATTATGATTATATACATATATACAGTGAAATAACATGAATTAAACCATAGTGTAATTATACATAATAGGAAAGCTCATAATAATATAGATTATCATGATAAAGAAAAAGAAACCGGCAAAAGATTAGTTCAATAATAAAGGTGTTACTTGGTATGGTATATATATTTAAACTGATATTAATTAACATATAAATAAAATAATTAAAATTTATTTATTTTGTAAATTCTCTTCATTTGCTGCCTACAGCAGAGAAACAATGGTGCCAATTATTTAAAACTAAGATACGTATTTTATAATATATTAATGAAGATTATTAAAGCAGAACATTCCTTAAATTAGTTAGTATAAAAAGATTAAACAATTTTGTTTAATTCTTCAACATTTAGTGTTAGATAGTTAGTTTGTTGTTGTTGTTTTTAAGAGAATAAAATAATAATCTTCATTAAATCATAAGTATGTAGATTGGTTTTATGAATCAATTCTATGGATTATAAGCATATAGAGAGAATTCATAGAAATAAATAAATTCATTATATTATTTTTTATTACATTCACTACTACTGTTCCTTTTATATTCACATTTATAAATGAGAAAAATTTTATATAATAAGATAACAACAAGGAATAGATATGATGTATAATATTTGAAAAGTGATGTGAACAGCGAAGCACGAAGCTTTGACAAACTATGGAAGCTATTTTTTGGGAATTCTATTTCATTTAATTCAATGCTTGTAAAACCGTAACATTTACTTTTGTCCCTAGTCTATTCTACAAATCATAAGCTTTTGTTTGATGTACGATTCACTGCCATAGCTTTTTCTATTCCAAAGCTATTGTAATTTAGACGTGACCTTTTGTACTCTATTTTCTACTCAAATCCCCCAGTTTTGAACATAATTGTATTTAACAGAAGGGGTTTTGTGGAGATTTAGTATTTTCATAGTTGAAAGCGTGAATCAATTGAAGCTAGACCACCATGGAAAACCTGGAAGCACTGGACGGCCGTTTCGTCCTATTATGGGACTTCTCAGCAGTGCGCATCCACGGACCCGCACTCGTGAGATTCGAACTCAGGACCTACCAGTCTCGCGCCAGAGCATTTAACCGATAGACTACTGAGCCGGCATTCAACGATGTTAATGTCTAACTTCAACTGATCCACGAATTTGAGCAACCGTTCGCCAATTGTCTTCAGTGAGTTGATATCTCACAACAGACGTGGTTTGAACTCCACTGGTCACTGCTTCTCACTAGAACTCCTGGATTTACCTCTCGAAGTCAGTCACTAGTGAGCATATTTGTATTTTCCTCATTATTGTACGCTGTGATCAGGTTAGTCATCTATTTATTCATGCATCTTTTTACACTAATCTGAATTCGGGTGCCAGATCCGAATTCGGAATAAAGCGAGTAGTGTTCCAGTTGTCTTATCTTCTCTCTTGCGCGTGCTTGTCAGCTAATCAGGGATAGGATAGTTTTCTTCTCTCTACCCCACTTCGAACTCACGCATAATAACCTCAAGGTTAAGCCAGTCAGCCTATCGTGTCAAGGTCTTAATCTACATTAGAAATGTTATTCTTGGCAAGAAAGTGGGTAGACAGATCAAGGACGTAACAAAAAGTATACTATTGATGGTATATTTTAGGAACAATGATCTAGACTTGATTATGTACAATGGAAAAGTAGTAAATTACTAAATAAAATTCTTAAAGTAATTAATCTTTTTTTATGATATAGCTGAATATAAAATAAACACCAAAAGCAAAATTAAATAAAGTGATTTTGTAAAAAGGTAGAAATTGAGGAACTGATAATATTATGTGATGAGCAAATAAACGGAATAGGGCTACGTTCTATGGTAGTTAAATAGAACGATAGCTAGGTGATACTTAAATCACAGGAAAAGGTTAGTATATTATCACTATTATTATTTTATAACATCTAAATCGCTTGTTTTTTTCTAATAATTTAATTAGTGATTGTTTGTTTAAAAATGTCATTTTATGCATGTATATTCACGTTATCAATGACTGAATATCGTTCAATATTATCGAGAAAAAATAGTAAACGGTTTTCCGTTTGAGAAACAAAAAAACTTACAAAATCATCAGTTCCTTTAGGTATAAGGATATTGACCTCTGAAGATTTTGCTGTGATTACGTCAGCATACTTTGATTCTTCACTTAAAAACACTTGACATCCATCTGTCTTGTCAATATTCACAGTTGATAGTTGTCCAAGACACTAAACAGAAATAAATAAATTTTCGTGAAAATTAACAAAAATGATGAACATAAATATAAATATATATGTAGACATCTATGTGTATAATGTAGACAATAAAAACTACATTATTACTACTACTAGACAGGTATAAACTGAATTATCAACAGAATCATTTCAGCAGTTTTCAATAACTTCATCATCAGGCTCTACAGTTATAAGTCCATAATTATGATAATTTACAAAGGCCAAAACGAAGCATGTATTAATTAATTTGATTCACACAATTTTTTTTCGCATTTCCATCTTTCCTAAATTACTATTATACGGATTGTGACTGGACACTTATTAAATGACCTTTCAAATTTGCAAATAATACAATTTTGAAGTGTATATTTCGTAACAGCTGCAAACGTTCACCATTTTTAACAATATAACATTGTCAAATTAATTAATATATGCCTTATTTTGGCGTTTGTAAAATATCACAATAATTATGGACTTATAACTGTAAAGCCTGATGATGAAGTTATTGAAAATAATTGTTCGCTCAATTATTGTTCATTTTAGAATAATTTCATATGAACAGTTGGTTTTTCAATTTTTTTCCCGGTTTTTAGTTGGTTACTGTTCGTAATTAAAACTATCTAATCAACAGTAGAAATTAACTGTAAATTATTACTATCCAATGATTAAACACATATTTACAGAATATTGATACCAATTATCAAAATTCAATACATTTAAATACAAGACTACAAAACTAACCTGAATTTTAACACTCTGACAGTTTACCACATCAATTGATGAAATCAAATGATCAAAGACCACACCAGTTTTCTTACAATTATCTAATAGAAAATAATAATAAGAATTCATCATAAAAAAACATGATAAAAATAAAATAATTATCGAAATATCAATAATAATCAGATTGACATTTCCTATACAAGAATTATTAAAACTATACAGAATATATATAGGAGAGCAGATATATATATATATATATACAAATACATAATACATCACTACATAGCAACTCAGAGATAGTTCATATGATAGTAGTTTTATTTCTTTTGAAAAAAAGAAATTCACAAACTTAACAACTCATTCCATCAACCATTAAAATGAACATAAACGTAGCATACTTGATTGAAATTGGATTAATTAGATTATATCATTAAATTTATGCGTGATGTATATTGTGAATATTGTAGAAAAAATTTTTTTTCATAAATCGTTTTCCAGTTAATAAAAAAAAACACATTAACAATCAAGTTTTATAATTTACAATTTAATACTAATATGTTATATTCTCTTAGGTAATTCATATGAATATTAGCATTGAATAAAATGTAATGTATTTGAAAACTGTAGGATATTTAATAGGATAATGAACGTATACATAATGGATCAGAAGGGGTTTTGTAGATATTTCAGTATTTCCATAGTTGAAATCATGAGTCAATTGAAGCTAGACCACCGTGGAAAACCTGGAAGCACTGGACGGTAGTTTCGTCCTATTATGGGACATCTCAGCAGTGCGCATCCACGATCCCGCGCTCGCGGGATTAACACCGTTGGATGCCGACTCAGTGGTCTATCGGTTAAGTGCTCCGGCGCGAGACTGGTAGGTCCTGGGTTCGAATCTCGCGAGTGCGGGATTGTGGATGCGCACTGATGAGGTATAGATTATAGACAGTTTTATTTCTTATCATAAATGTGAACATGTGGTTAAGTAAAAATGATCATTAAATCATTGATAAATGTCAACAAATGATGTTAAAACTTCTTCTTATAATCTATAATTGTTTAACTGATCTGTTTCCACTCGACTTCATAAGATTAACAGTAAAAATAATAATAATAAATTTCGATACAACATATATTTTAAGACAACAGTTGGAATAAGTCTATGTAAGGGAGAACGGCAGTGATGAAAAAAACCTACGTCGAAAACTTTTGCTGTCAGTCAGTCATATGCAATGTACAACCTGGGATATGTGCGTATCGGCTCAAATTGTCACGTTCCACTGGTATAGTGGGATGAAATTGTCAGGGTAAATGTCAGAGTAGTAGAGGTAGTAGTGTGAGACATGATAGTAGGCAGAAGGAATGTATTTTTGTGAGTTGCAAAGTATTTATATAATACATTATGCATAGCCTTCAATCTTCCATTTGCATCTTTCGGTGTGTTATGCAATATAAACTATCTTCTCGTCTGATCTACAAGTGTTCTGTCAACTTTGTGCTTTAGATGCACTGAAACTCTTGACTTCGTCTGATAATTGAGATAACTTCGACGTCACATTCCGATACACACTACCTACAAACAATCTTGTGAGTAGCGTCCGCTACAGTAGCACTAATAGTGATAATAGGAAAAATTAGGCATAGAAGATAAGATACGAAAAGATAATATCAATTAGCTTAGCTTTTGGTGCATAAAATGTTTGTTAATGAAATGAATTTATCTTCTAGAAACTTTCACGAAAGCTGATTTGTTAGAATCGAAACTAATTTGCTACTCAGGATGAGTTTATTCAATAAAAATATGAAGTTTAGAACTCGATCCAATATAGCAGTTCTCTTAAATGACAGATTAGATGTTGATACTAATAAAAAGAAGAGTTATGGTGGTAAAAAGCTCATACCCAGACTTAGCAAACAAAACCATCATAGTTAATACTACTTTTAGGAAAAATGGTGTTCATTCATCAAGATATAACGTGCTAATTTTCACCTGCTACAATATATTAGTTGTATGCACACAAACTTTGAAATGATGACGAAAATTTGTGGCTCTATTGCATGCTTCCGATGGTGTTGAATTTTTTCAACCGAATGGTTTATTCCTGCTTGAAGTACTCCTTGATGATATCGCATTCAGAAAAATAACCAACGCTTCACAACTAAACCATTCAGTCCAGGAAATAGAACAAGACCAAAGACACATACACATAATCAGTACTTGGTTGATACTTTTTTATTTAAAACAATTCGGTTGTAAACCATATATGAACGATTTCTTTCAACAATAATAAAGGATTTAAAGCCGATTTCACACTAAGTAACAGTTAGTACCAATGAATTAATGTAGATTGTTCAGTAAAACAAGATTATACAGCATAAACATGATAATATTGAGCTTCACACATAAAAGTCGGTCTACTCAAGTACACATATAAAGAACATATTTATTCTACATCCCTACATTGTATTTTGCAATTTATGTGGCAGTTAGCCAATTAAGTTATCAATATTAATTTGTGTCACTCATAAATTCTAACACAATAATCAAGAGAAATTTTTTAAACTGATTGTATGGGACCAATAAACTATTGACTGCTTATGTTAATAATGTAAGTCTCTTGGCTTGTGTACAAGCTTCTCAAAATGCAGTATTTCTTAAATAATTACACTAATAACCGCATTGTCCTCATATTAGATAAATATGTATTGTTATGAGGTGCTTGTTAGAAACAAACTGTAGATTATACAGATGAGTGTAAATACTAATGTGATACACAAAAAAGATAAAATTGACACGGTGAAACTTTAAGGAGTCGAAATAATGACAGTAATGACACTTATAATTTAGGGAAATACAAAATATAGATTTAGTCGCCCTACTGCAATCGACCTTGAGCTGGTCTGCCATACATGATGATTATCTTGAGGATCTCAAGACGGAAATCTGATTCTCCCCACACAACTCAGACCAACATCCAACAACACGATGGATTGGTGTCATGTCTTTGATACATCCTCAATAGTTTTCTTACAATCTACTTCTATGTGATAAAGTATAGAGAACGGGGATATATGGTGTTTGGTATAAAACAGTAAATAAATGGATGACCGTGTACTTGAATAAGAGCCAAATGTTTTCTGTGAATGTTTGGTATACCTCCAAATCTTCCCAACTGAGGCAAGTGTGAAAGCGTTCGAACCTGAAACCCAGTGGCTGGAAATTGAATGCATAAACAGAGTTACCATTTTTAGTTTTATAAATTCCATAAAAATGGTAAAAACTTATTTTGTCGAACTATTTACACTGAGGCAAGTCAGGAATTTTGTTATCACAGGTTCTATAAATAGACAAATTATCAGAAAAGGTACATCAGACTTGAAGCTGATGTTTGCAAACATCGTATTGATGGATAATAACTATAACTATTGTATAATGAAGCATAAAGAATATGGTGATATAACTACTGATCAAATAGAATGATGCACAACCTCGCATAACGGAAAGATATTTAAATCACAAGTCATTTATAACATTGTACAAGGAAGTCAACAAAAGAGTGTAAACAAATCAATAGATTCGCAATAAGAAGACATTAACGTTTTGGTAAAAACACTGGTAGAAAATGCATATTACATTCCTACAGTAGTTCAGTTAGTAAAACAGAGGCTTTTCAATACTGAATTCATCTCAAAATATACACATAAATAAATAAATTTGAAATTTACATTGGCCTTTATCTAGTAAAATTCATTTTCTATTTTCGTAATGTAGAATAAAACAAGTTAGATTTATGCCAAATTAGTTGCGGGCTTCATACATTCATATATACACACACGATCACCCATATGCACAACATACTGGTTTATCAACAATAATATCACTCACCCATCATGATTGAATTAATTTTCCCCTTAATTTGAACTGTGCATTCATTACATTTATGAATGCAAACTGTTTGCTTTGTTTCAGTAGCAACAATTTGTAAATTTCCGGCAGACTGAAAATTTTCCTAGAAAATAAAATGATAACCACAAAAAGCATAAAACCTATCAGTATCGCTTTCTAATAAAAAGTATTAAAAAATTCGTAGCTAAAAAGTGGGTTCAATGAACCAATCATTCTTAGACAGATAGAGAATTCGTAAAGATTTCTCAGTTTGAAAGCTACCTTAGGTCATAGTTTAATATGAACTAGAGAGTCCCTCAAAATCATGAAGCGCTGAACGAATAACCTATGGTTTGAGACGTATTACCAGTGACTCGAATGCAGTTTAACTACATAGATAGTGAAACAGATTCATCAATGGTGTCGGATGATTGTCGCGCATTATAGCAAACTGACTAATTGTGGATCATTAATGGATTTTAACTCCCCATTCTATATATATATATATATATATATATTATGCACGATAAAATAATTTGGTTGTCTTGACCTTGATCTTATTTTGGGACTTCTGTGCACATTACTGATGATAAATCTCAATCTAGAATAGAACAGTTATTCAGATCTCCTTGATATCAACCCGTGATGTAAACTGACTTCAGTATTAAGTAATCAACATATAACCTCACTCAAGTTACATATTTAAAACCATCCAACGTACTTTTATTCAAGGATAGAATATCGTTATTTGTTATTAGTTTACAGTTTGTTACGTAATATTTAATTGATTACTGTTTCCACATGCTATCACTAAAATTATATTAAAGTATATATCAACATTTAAATATCTCGTCCACTGCAAGTTTACTTATACTTGTATAAAAACGTATTTGTGAGACCTAAAATTACTACCCAACTATTAACACCATAGTACATGGAAGTGTTCCAATATGCTATCTTGTGGTTAGAAGTAGGGTGTAAAGTGTATGAAACAGCAACCCCATGCTTCTGTAACAGGTTAAATACTAAGAAGGCTAATCGCTGTATGTTGATTCAATTGTGGTTACTGATACACAACTGAATGGTTCTAAATAAAGCCATATGATTGTATAAGTGAATTGTTGAGTTCTTAAGAAAAAACGGCCTAGTTATAGTCAAATGTTAATGACTATTCAAATAAGGATGAAGGTCACTTTGCAAACGTTTGACCTATTAATTATAAGAGTACCATACTCAGTAAGAAGAGAATTTAGATAACTCTATTTCTCGGCATAGGATATCAGATGGATCTTTGTGAAAACCTGTTACTTTAAGAAGTATATCCTTAAGAATGATCTATACAATTGCCAGTTATCTACCACATATTTTTTTTTAAATAATGAGTCTAGAAAACCTGTGAATCATCTTTAGTTACATACAAAGTTACTTTAGTTATTGTAACTTGAGGGGGATATTTCAAAACAGACGCTTAGATATATTCTTTGCTGTTCCCTATCAATCAGTCATAGGCAACGTAGAACCTGACAGAAATGTGGATTAGCCTAAGTCCCAACAACACGTCAGAACAGCGGGATCATATTATCAGTAATTTTATAGTTTAAATCATGAGTCAACTGAAGCTAAACGACCATGCAAAACCTGGAAGCACTGGACGGTCGTTTCATCCCATTGTGGGACTCCTCATCAGTGCGCATCCACGATCCCACCTCGCGAGATTCGAACCCAGGACCTTTAAGAAATCTTTAAGAAATACAAACCTACAAAATCGGAAAAATGTCAAATACTGAAGAAAAATTTGGATGGCTATATTTATGAATTATTTTCATTTATCGTATACACTATTTAACGAGTACAAACATTGAATTGGAAAACAAATTCGAATCGAACTACATGAAATAATATCAGCAGGCTAAAAATGATCACAAACAATAATCATTAGTGTGAATGTTGTAAATACTAATGATTTCTTATATTCCAACAGAAAATAATAATACTGTTAGAAAATAACCAAAAGTAGATAGACAACTATTTCTAAAAGGTTGGACAGTGAATAAAAGATGCGAAGTAATTTTATTCATGCAATTACACACACTAAACGTGCACATGCACATATAAATACACAAACAGTAATTCACTTTCGAAGTGGCACACGTGAAAAATTCGATTTTGAAGAAATCAATAATTAAAATCAATCAAGGGGTAATTTTTCAACAGTCCAATGTACACTTATAATTAGTGAAAATTAGTTTGTAGTGTATGAAATAACATTAACCAAGTCACATTTCAAAACAAATTATCAGTAGATAGGTTAAGGTATTCAGATTAACAATGAAATTGTCTTTTTGAAAGTGAAATTTTATTTACGAACTACTATTCGTCGGAGAGCCATTCAGAATCACGAAGCACTGGACAGCTAGCCTTAGTTTAGGAATCCTTAACAGTAAGTATCTAGGAGTAAAAATGGGATGGAATCCATGAAGTTTAAGTCCTGTGGTGAACACGATGTCCATTGTTTTTGGTTGGTAACCCCCTCACACCCGACTAAGTTGAACTCCATTAGTCACGGAAGATTATCACTCAATATTGTGAATTGATTGAAGCTAGACATTAACCCCATTGGATGTTGACTCAATGATCTAGAGGTTAAGCGTTCGCGAGCGAGATCGAGGGTGCTGGGTTCGGTTCCCGCATGCGGGGTCGTGAATGTGCACTGCCGAGGAGTCCCACGATACGACGAAACGACCGTCCAATACTTTCAAGTTTTTAATGGTGGTGTAACACCAATCACCTCATGATTTCAGTGAAACCCAACAATCTCCACAACCTTATACAGATGAATATTTATTATGTGAGAACTATTATAATTACACTAAATGTTAATAAATGGAGTGACATTTAAATTAATGTCCTATTAACTTTTAGTTAACGAATCAGAATTCAAAAAAAAACATCTATGTTTGATCGGATCTCCTGTAATAACGACATAAGTGTTCATATTTTTTCATTTTTCCTGTGAAAAATGACCGTTTCCTGAATACAAAATACTGATAAGTGTACCATATACGGCTTTACTTGTTTTTTTACAAATAGACAATTTAAGTATCGATTTCTTTAGAACATTTATATCTTGAAAATGAGGACAACAATACAAGTATGGATGAAACAATTCAGATTATTATTATTATTATCATTATTATTAAAATCTTTCATCAACTCTAATCGTATTATTAATATCAGACACGAAAGGCTATTTGTGCTACATCCAAATATGTAAATAAATCACTGACTACTCATGATAAATGTCTAATTTTCACAAATGTAAACCTCGTTTACGTACTAAGATGAATATTTTGACTCTAGTTGGTGTGAGTTTTTCTAGCTCTTACTAATGAAAGTTAGTATGTTATTCCATATAATGAGGTTTCAATCGTTGGAGTATTTTACAACACCTCACTTTTATAATGGGATTAATCATATTGAAAAGGATTTAAGCGCATGACATCGAAAAGACAACATAAAATTTTTAACAAATAAAACGTACTACAATCCATCTGTTACCCCTTAGTTCCAAGCATCCAGCCCCCGACGACCCTTTCTCAGACGGTGGTCGGACAGTTGGATTACTCGATGGTGAGTTCTTTTGATCTCGTGTTGTGTGCATAATAGGTCCTTCACGAAGTTTGGGGTTTTTATGCGTTTTCATATCGTCAGTTACTTTGCGCAAATTAGATATCACTGCTGTTCCACGATTCAAATCAGCGAATAAAGCAGACTGTGGTGAATTATCGTCTGCTTGCTAATTAATAATTAAATAGAGAAATATTAATGATAACCAATCCCGAGTTATAAATTCATGAGTATGAAAAAGCTTATCAATTAACGATACAATGCATATCAATAATGACCGAATCCAACAATCGTCTTAGTACACGAAATAAACTAAGTTTTAGAAAATTTATCGTAAGACTACTTGAGTTGTGCATAAACATAAACATATATAGTCTAGTCTATAAGCATGAAGTCAACTACATATTTGAATAAAAGATAAACACACAATTAAACTGAGTTTTGAACCAATGATCGTAGAAGGAACAACGACCCACTGAATACTAACGTGTTTCTAGACCTGATAAACTGTATGATCTGGAAGGCAGATTTAATTGTATTTAGAAGCTTTGTTTAACACTAAGTGATCAATATATTTTAGAACATAACCAATGTCGTTCATTATTTTGACAAATCAGCGTTAATTATAAAAGAAGTAATCAAAAGTATGCATTCGATGTTATGTGGTCTTACAGGGTCTCATATATATATCTAAACTGTTTATGTAGTTACTAACAGGATGTGAGATGTTTGATACTGAAACCCAGGCTTCAGATACACGAGCTAAACGAGTGAAAAAACTTTTATTCGCTAGCTAAATTGGCATACACGTACACTGATATATATAAAGCTTTCTTCTCACTCGTTTGGCTCGTGTATCTGGAACCTGGATATCAGTATCGAACATCGTATATCTTATCATTCCTGAGAAATGAAAGCCGTTTTTCGGACAATCAATCATATGCACTTATCATTTGGCGAGTTAACTATAAGCAATTTTATTTCATTACCTACATTAAATACAGCCCCCGAACGCCCTGGTACGGCAGAGAGTAGAGAGAGTCCGCTCTCCCTCTCGAAATGCTCTCACATGGCCACGCATATATAGCCTCTGCCAGAGAAGTCCTACTCATTACCTTCTTGTGGCGGGGTGTTGTTTACGAAAGTGAGAGGACGAAAAGCGAATGTCCGGAGCTTTAACCGGGTTGGTGGACACAGAAAGTCCACCTAGGGGAGTTGGAAAACCCTGATTCCAAACCAATGGTGCACATGGACTCCGGTATCCTGAGGGAACAAATGGCGTATGAACCAATCGTTGGTCACCGGCTACTATGGAACTGCATCTCCTCACGATGCCCCACTGCCTTGTGGATCAGATCTTCAAGTCAAAGGCTCGGGGTGTGACCCCCTAAGAAAACCACCTGCTTCGGTTTGGGCAGCCGGGCAGTACCACAGCCCTCACGCAAATCAAATGAGATTTGTGTGGCGCATATATATCTGGTGCTTCCTTGTACCAATATTTATGTGTTTAAATAAATAAATAACATTAAATACACTTAGCAGAATATATGAAACACAGTAGTGCGACAATTAAGATGTTAAGACTATTTCAAAATATGTTAACCAGTTCACTTCAGTTAATGAGTAAAGGGTTTAGACTTACTTCGTGTGCCACTTTTATTCTAAGCAGTTACATTTTATAAAAACCAAGTACTTGGCAAATGTTGAGAAAATTATAAAGCTTTATCCTCTAAAATGTTGTCTGTAACAAGATATGTAACGCAATTCGACTGAACCCATACTAAACAAGTAACATTCCCACTAGGCTTATATTAATGTATGTAGGTGACAATGATGATAATATTAACTTCATAAATCTCTGGTGTTAGAATAGGAACTACACCGATCAAAATATAATTGAATCTTCTAAGTCAGAATGACTTGCGGGAAGTATTTGATGGGTACGTTCTTTCAAGTAAGATAATTTCAAAATGAAATGAATGCAACATTTTATGAATCGATAATTGATACATATACATACGCAACACTTCGATCCGATATGCGATATGAAATTACACAAGTTAGTGACAAAATAAATGGATAGTTACAATTGTCCTGTATAGACTGACAACTATATTAGCACATCATAAGAGAAACAGCATGAGTAATGTGACCAAAGTCTAGTGGTTTAAATGAATGGACAACCGGATTATCGATGAGAATCATAAATGCTAACAATCCAAAGATGCTAAAAACTACCGAACAAAATATGTATCAAATTGATTTTTAATGGGCACATTTCTATCAAACAAAAAGATCATATTCTTACACACCAATGACATTGCAGCTAAATGAGCAGTTGTAAATACAGGGGGTGGTGGTGCAGAACAATTGGAATTGACTTCACGAGTAGGTGAAGACTTAGACAGCTTTGATGCTACAGCTGGTTTACCACGAGCATTCCAAACCAAACCAGTGGTATGATGTTTGTTAACATAAACTTGTAGTGCAGTCCAAACTGACATTAAAGATTTTTTCCAAGCACGATGAACTGTGTCGCTATAATAAATAACACAGAAAATATTTATGGTCATATCTCATGAACAAATGAGGGAGATGAACAAATTAAATAAGAAATTTTCAATATCAATATCTTTAAAAAAACAAACCATATAACCATGAATTGTCTCAAATAAATTCTAAAACCCGTTGGATTTATTCAACAATACATTTGATTTTCAGCCAGATTAGTATGAGCTCCTATGGACACCTGGTTCCCAATAATACGTGATTATCGTACTTTGATCTTATCGTAAAAGGTCTTTTAATGGATTTTTCACGGATTTGAACAGTTGTATAACGTAGTAATAACTGTAACGTGCTAAATTGGTTCACGCAAATGTTGAAAAAAAGAGACAAAACTTCAGGTTTTAAAGTTCTCTTCGCAGAAGAAATTATAACCCAAAGATAATAAGAGGAATCCGTCACAGCTTTGGGCTCTATGTAAAAACAATCTGACACAACCACACCCCGAAGAGAATTGTAAATGGTAACTTTTGAGGACTATTTGTGGACCAGTGTAATATGTATATTTCCTATCGTATAATTGTTAAGTAACTAACCTAATCATATTCGCGTCCCTCTTATCATTAGCTTTATTTTGATTTTTGAACTATAATTATACGATTCTTGAGTTATCATCAGTTTATAGATTACTTTCCCCCTATTCACAGTCACATTTGGCTAAATATTGTACAAATGTTATTTTCTTTTTTATGGTACGATGTGGTCTGTTTCATTGGTATATAAACCCAGTATGTTTGTGAATAATGATTCATACCACAGAGGCTGTTATTGGTGTTTTGGACTTAACTGGCTGGGCTAGGCAGAAGCAGGACCGGTTAGCACTCTAGACTGCTCGTACGGTTTCGTGTGTCACTGTTCCAATCGATAATTCGCTGCTCCCTGATTGGCGGTCTCATCAAGTCACACATTAACTAGGCATCCACTCGGCCACAAGATATAACAATATATTATCAAAATATTTGATCGCTTTTACTCTTAAAATCTTGAATTTCGCCAACAGACTGACTATAGTTCCACTGGTCTAAGCCAGCGTTTTTATCAACAACTATGCTAAATATGCAAGACACCTTGGATGGCGTGCGCAAAATAAATCCAACATATTGAAACCAGTATTGACATACGCAAAAGCTGATTGAGTCACTTGATTTTTACTAGCTATAAGTTAAAAAGGATTTGAGAATTGTGTAAATACTACAAGGATAAATAAACTCACTGAAATTTAGACGTAAATAATAACAAAAATTCAACAACCCATCTTATCAGTTTTGTAAAAAAAAAATCAGATATGATTTAACGAACTAGATCCATCTAAATGTGACTATTTTTCAAGAGAAACGACAACGTATGCCAGCATAAATACCACACATGTTCATTAAATCTGATCAACGTGCTAATTATGGCATTGTACAAGGAACAGATTAATGTTATTATAAATTGGTTACACAGTGCAATTTAATTGCTGTAGCCAGAACTTTCTCCAATAGGCTTCAAAAATAACTGCAATATTTTGTGGTGAATTTAGTGGGAAGATTACATGAAAAAACGTTCGTGGTAAAATATATGTGACATTCGGAATCTTTAAACTGACTAGTGTGTGTCCTATGATTTAAAACCACACTTCAAAAGTCACCGGATAATATTCATGAAATAGAATGAAAGGAATACCAGTTATTAGTAACGCTAGGTCTGAGTAACATGCTGCTTTTCAGAAAATATTATACATTTGACGGTGTTAAAATAGGAAGTTAATTTTGTCACAAAATTTAGTTTTGACTTCGTCAAACAAAGCCTTTTCAATTAAGTAACAGCGTCTTTTGCTATAAATTATGGTTGTTCATATATAACTATTAGAATAACACATCATTGGCCGCCATTGGTTTGATCGGCAACCAGCCCCTTCCTTATCTGTTGGTGTTATACATTTTCTCAAGGATATAGTCTATCGAAACCATCAGAACGCCAATTACTTAGGTACATATACATTTATAAACATACATAGCAGCAAACTCTAAATACAAACCTCTTTGAAATATAGAAAATAGTGAGTTTATTGATAAAGTGAATAATAAATAACTAACTTGTCTTTGTATTCCATAAGAATACGATTCATAAAGAATTCACCTGCTTCTTGCATGGTTTTAACGTATGTCGATGGTGCAGGAGTCTGAGTAGTCTAAACGCTTAAAAACAAAACTTACATCACTTAACCAGCCTAGAGCTGTCACAGACTCGGCCACAGCTGAAAGATGGTTAAAAAATTTACTGCTTCGATTATTATCCTTAAATTTCTATAAAGGAAAACAATTTAACGACGTACTAGCAAATTACGATAACTTCTTCTATTAGATTTCCCAATGGTGTTATAATAAGCTTTAGGTCCGAGTCAGAAGGTTTTGAGCATTCAGCTGCCAATTTGATTATCTCTTCTTGCATCAAAAAGCATTTTTTAACCATGGAGGCCTGATTGAAAATAATCCCGTGGAAGTGATTAAACACAGAATAAAACCTACGTGATTTCCAACAATATCTCCAATTTCGAAACTATTAAGTAGGTATTCCGATAAGGGGCCATTGACTATTTCATGAAATTCCTTGACTGATGAAGGATTTCCACTTTCTTAATACAGGAATAATTATGAAAACCTCATTTACCCGAAGATATTTTAATTGGCGATGTACGATACATATTGTTAACGGCGGCTGCTTCAAGAAGAATAGTTACTTTTTCTAATCGACAGAGTAGAGAATCAAGTCTTTCCATGCCTATAAGTAAATCAAAGAAAGTGAAAGAAGGATATAAAACGGTTATCTCGAATCTAAAAATAAAAACGACAAAATTACCTGCATCCCAGAGTTGATGCTCACCCCGTGACTCGGACCCAGCACCGTCGGCTTTAAACTACAACGCGTTATCCACTTAGCTACTGAGTCCTAATAATCACCAGGTACATCCAACTGACGAGTCCCAAACAAGACGAAACGCATAACCTAAATTCCACTACTAGCCACTATCTACCTTCGTTTATAATGCTTGTGACTTAAGGCAATGTCGAGGCAATCCGCGCAGGGTGCACATATGCCAATAAGAGACTAACCAACTATAGTCTTAAACATCAATGTGAAGATTTAAACAAACAATACAAGCATGTCAAATAGGCTGTTCGATCACTATTTTTCCATTACAATAGGACCTAACTTAAAGTCTTCACCTACTTATACGACTCGGGCCAGAGGGTAGTGATTTCATCGGTCACGGTTAGCTTCCACCAAACTGATGTTACTTTAAAACTCATCACATATTGAATTGAAAAATAAACCACATGACTAAACTGATAACGTGAACTTTCAAAATATGGATTGGTTGAAATATAATCTGAGTTGTTGGTTTAAGTATTAATTAGAAAAAAGTTAAAAGTGCTTAGAGCAAGACATGAATCTAATTAATTAAGTCACTGACTGTACGTCTAAGAAATGTATAGAGATTCAGGTTTCCGGGTCGAAATCTATGAAACAACAGCTGCTTTACCTTTCCCGATGATGTATAATTACAGACATGATTGTACTCAAGGCAGTGAGAAGTTAGGTTAAACACGTCCAGAAAAGAACCGATGCTGCCTAAGTGTTACTCACTTTTTCATAAAATACAGCGAAACAACCAACTCAGAATGATACTTATCACTACGACTTTAGTTATATGAGAACTAATTACGTTAACCACACCCAAAAATTACTCGTCCCACTACCTCAAATGCACAAATTCGATCACTCACTAGTTCATTAAGAAGATTGAGTTAACCCAGGTCCCTAGCAACCCAGTAAAAGATACTTAAGGCTTAATTAGCTCAAAATATGGACTTTGCACAACAAAGCTTATCACCCTTTGATCACCTGCAATTTATGCTGTCAGCTTGTTACAGCCCGCGAATGCCCTGGTACGGCAGAGAGTAGAGAGAGTCCGCTCTCCCTCTCGAAATGCTCTCACATGGCCACGCATATATAGCCTCTGCCAGAGAAGTCCTACTCATTACCTTCTTGTGGCGGGGTGTTGTTTACGAAAGTGAGAGGACGAAAAGCGAATGTCCGGAGCTTTAACCGGGTTGGTGGACACAGAAAGTCCACCTAGGGGAGTTGGAAAACCCTGATTCCAAACCAATGGTGCACATGGACTCCGGTATCCTGAGGGAACAAATGGCGTATGAACCAATCGTTGGTCACCGGCTACTATGGAACTGCATCTCCTCACGATGCCCCACTGCCTTGTGGATCAGATCTTCAAGTCAAAGGCTCGGGGTGTGACCCCCTAAGAAAACCACCTGCTTCGGTTTGGGCAGCCGGGCAGTACCACAGCCCTCACGCAAATCAAATGAGATTTGTGTGGCGCATATATATCTGGTGCTTCCTTGTACCAATATTTATGTGTTCAAATAAGTAAATAAATGTCGTCCGTAAAAACAGAACTGACAACTTTCTTGCAATTATAGATATTTATTGCTACACACTTGTTACAATCTTGGACCGATGCATATGTGTGCCCGGTTTCACGTTGTAGCTGACTAACTGACTGACGTTTTGTACGAGTATTTACGGTGGTATCCATGGTAAATCTGAGGGTGAATAATACAACACTTCGTTTATAACCGTGGGAACAAGTATATGAACACCTATATTTATCCACACCTATAAAACTGTGAACGAAGAACATTATCTCAAGGTAAAAATTCGTAGTGTGAACGTGATTTTGATTAGTTTAACCAAAAATCGATGGTTAAAGCAATTAACAGAATGTTGATTGACTGTAAATCTGAAATGACGCGATCTTACGGAGTGATTACTCACAAGACTAAATCTAACAAAGTCATGTTGACTGGCAGACTAGACAACAACCCATGTAGTTAGCTTGTGTCACAAAATACACATTTATGTTGACTAAGATACCGTCCCTGTTGGTTTAGCAAAGAACTACTTTGCAAATATTGATGAAATCCTGTTTTGAGACCTGATGATTGATGTCTTAATTGTACTTTGATAGCCCCGGGAGCTATTTCCAGCACAAAATTCCAGAGATTATTTAATACGAAATTATTCAGCGAGCCAGAGCATAAGACATTTTTTTAACACTAAACATTCGTTTTTGAAAACTTGAAATCGGCTAGACTGGTGTGCCGAGAGATGTAGGGAGAAGATTAAGGAAAACTTAGTACTTATAAAGGAACCTCTGTCTTCTAAGAATTCAATGTTAGGGGATACTTTGTGGATAGTATAAATCCAAAGTTGGTTGTGCTATGTTGTAATAGTGGTAGTAAGGTTACTCCACTTAACGAGATGGGGAATGTTTGGTTTAAACACGTTAGTCGGCGAACTCACACTGTAGAGAGCACCATATATGCAATTCTGGGCGGAGGATTTTGTTTGTTCGTGATTCGAAACGAAACTCCAGAAATGTACTATACGATGTCCTTATGGGAATGTCCTACCAAATGATAAGTCCTAAGTAAAAGCAATGACGGATTACTTCCAGTTTTTGAAATACTGAGTAAAATGCCTCAAAAAATATTTGTGATGGAAAGACGCGTTGTTACACTGTCGAAATAATTATTTACACTAAGTAAAGTACCACTATTACTGACGTAATAAATTAAATGACAGAAAAACATCAGAAAATGAATCTTTATACCAAAAAATATCGAACACACACTTTACCATTCTTAAAACGCTCA
Source organism: Schistosoma mansoni (assembly GCF_000237925.1). Classification (NCBI taxonomy): domain Eukaryota; kingdom Metazoa; phylum Platyhelminthes; class Trematoda; order Strigeidida; family Schistosomatidae; genus Schistosoma; species Schistosoma mansoni. Next base: position 729,357 of record NW_017386000.1, read on the forward strand.
TTGACACTCTTCATGCAATTTTCACAGCAAAAATACATCACTTACACCAAAGGCTTTAGGCCTTAGTAACGCAATTATCGCACACCGCGGGCCAGAGTGTGAAATGGGTCAAATGGGTCAAATGGTTGTGGACAGAATAGAAAAAGCTTTCGCTTGACGGGCTTCCGTGTCTGGTAACAGAGGATCACCGATTCTTCCAGGTAGGGACACAGGTATATTAACGATGATAGAGGGAAAAAAGAAATTGGCAAATCATAACAAGATGTAATCCTTAATCCTTAAGAAATAGTTTCAGTTTCAGTTTCAGTTTGGAAAGGACAGGAGGCTTGATGGCCTGTGTTAGTCCTGGCGATGATGGTCTCTCAGCTGATCCAACTTTCTTTTGAAGGAGTCGACGGATGGAGCCTCAACCACGTGCTGAGGTAATGAATTTCACTCGTTGATTATTCGATGGGAAAGTCGGTAGTCAGCTGACAAGTAATTCTTTCGGGGCTTGTGAACTTTTTTGGAGTGTCCCCGTAGATTTTCTGTTTTGGAAGACAAGAAAAATGAGGGCATATCAGGTGCAAATTTGTCATTAAGCAATTTGAAAACTGTAATCAAGTCGCCTCTGATTCTTCTATATGACAGCGGGAATAGGTTTAGCTTGGTCAGTCTAGTACCATACGGGAGCTTCGCTATTCCGGGAATCAGCCTAGTTGCTGTTCTCTGAACCCTTTCCAAGAGTTCACTGTCTTTTTTTAGGCAGGGGCTAGCTGCTTGTATGCAGTACTCAAGTTTAGGGCGTACGAACACTGTATACAAAGTCAGAAACGTTTTAGCGTCAAGATGCCTAAAAGCCCTGCGTATGGACCATAAAGTCCTAAAACCTTTGGCGGCTATTGCACGGCAGTGTGCAGTAGTCTTTAAGTCTTGACTAACGATGACGCCTAAGTCATTGTGTGCCTGAACAATAGGTAACTCAGTGTTATTCATCGTGTATGTATCTGTACCCTGGTGGCCAATATGCATCACAATACACTTGGAAGTGTTTATCGGCAATTGCCAGGTTTGGGACCATTCAGATAATCTCTCCAGGTCATTTTGGAGTTCTAAGCTATCGCCCTTGCTTTGTATCGCTCTCCATATCTTGACATCATCAGCATAGAGTAAGACCGATGACGATAGTAGACGAGGGAGATCATTTACGTACAGGAGGAATAACACTGGCCCCAAAACTGTACCCTGGAGGACTCCACTAAGCACAGTTTCCCAGCTAGACAACTTGGAGTTCACCCTTACTCTTTGTTGACGCCCAACCAGGAAGTCTTTTATCCACATCAATAGATTGCCTCCAATCCCGACATTCCTTAGCTTATATAATAGCCGGTTATGCGGAACTTTGTCGAAAGCTTTGCTGAAATCGATGTAAGCTACGTCTATAGGTAATTTTTGGTCCTTAAGAGCGCACCAGCTTTCACGAGCGACTAATAAGTTTGTGAGACAAGAGTAACCTGTTCTAAAACCATGCTGCTTTTCGGAGAGGAGCCGGTTTTCATCGAGATACTTTAACAGCTCCTTCCGAATAATCTTTTCTAAGATTTTAACAACCACACTAGTTAGGCTAATTGGTCGGTAATTCTCAGGCTTATGTCTTGTACCTGTTTTGAAGACTGGACTTACTATGGCGTTCTTCCAGTCTTTTGGTAGACGACCCTGGGTTACGGATAGATTAAAACATACACTTAAAGGGTTCGCAACAAAGTTAGTTAATTCCTTTAGTAACCTAGGATGCAGTTCATCGGGTCCAGTGGATTTACCTATGTCAAGCTTAACTAGCAGACCAAAGACATCGAGTTCTTTAATGGTTACGCTGTCCAGTGCTTGTGTGGGGGGATTTTCATGGACTGGTGAGAAGGGTGTCTCTATGGTGTATACATCGCTAAAGTATTTAGAGAATACTTGAGCCTTGCCAAAGTCGTCCTCCACTAGTGATGTGGCAGTACTGTCTCCCCATAGTGAAGGAACATTTCTTCTTCTTTTTGTCCTTTGGTTTATATACGAATACAAGCGTTTAGGGCATTCTATGGATTCCCTAACGATTTTCTCTTCGTACAGCTTTCTGGCCTTACGGAGGGTTGAGGCACAGGTATTTCGAGCCTTTTGATACTGAGATTTTGCCTCGTCAGTCCCCAGTAACCTAAATCTGTCCCACATTTTCCTTCTTTTACGGAGAAGGATACTATGTTTCCGTGCTCTAAATAGGGACGAATAAAACCGTTGGAGATTGTGTGGGAAGTTCTTTTGTCAAAATGGCCGAAAATTCGCTTCAATGTTACCAGTGCACGGTTTGCTTGAAAGGCGTTTTTGTCACAGTCAGCATACGACTTCAAGTCGTAGGGTACTAACACTCCTAAATCTTTTTCGTCTTGAGATACTTCTAGAGAGGAGTTTCCTAAGTTGTAACTGTAGTCTGTAACATGTCGCAGATGGACTACTTTACACTTTGAAGTGTTGAAGGTAAGTCCGTTGTCGTCTGTCTAACTTTGAAGTCGAGTTAGGTCCTCTTGAAGTGCCAGTATATCCTCTTGGTTGCGAATCTCTCTTCAAAGTTTCACATCATCAGCAAAAAGCACTGGGTCAGACGATACTTGTTGCGGAAAATCTTTTATATAGATCAAGAAGAGAAGAGGTCCTAGTATTGAGCCCTGGGGGACCCCACTAGGACATTCCATAGCCCGAGAGAAAATAAAGTTAACCCTGACCTTAAAATGTCGATTTTTTAGATGTGAAGTGAGCCAGTCAATTGAAGGTGGTTTGATATCCAATCGTTTGAGCTTATTGATATATCATATATGGTTGACCCTTCCAAAAGCTTTTGAGAAATCAAGGTAAATTATGTCAACCTTCCCCTAGCGATCAAGGATGATTGTCCATCTGCCCACCTCAGTCAGCAGGTTGGTTATACAAGAGTGGCCCTTCCTGAAACCATGCAGTTGGGGTAAAAAGAAGTTTGAGGATAATAAACAGTCGTGTAGACCGTCACATATCAAGGAATCTATAATCTTTGAAGTTATAGAGAGAAGTGCCATCGGTCGGTAGCTTGAAAGTTAGCTGCGTCGACCCTCTTTGGAAATTGGTGTAGTGTGAGCCAGCTTCCAAATTTCCAGTACTTTATCTCGACTTAGCGAGCATGAGAACACGCTAACCGGTGTTGCCAGGATTGCAGCTGCTTCTTTTAGTATTGCACAATGAACCATATGCGGACCAGGAGTAGTGTCTTTTCTGAGGTGCTGCAGTTTACGGAACATCAGGTCAGCGGTCAGGTTCACTTCGGAAGGTCCTGTGCAGTTGCAGATGAAGCTTTCGTCAGTGTCGGTCGAAATGTCCTAGAGTATTGTTCAGCCAAAAGGTTAGCGACATCACCGTCGTTACTGATCGGACCAAGGAACCCAAGAACCGAAGAATTCGAATGGCTATAGAAGGAATAGAAGGAGCTTTCCCCTAACGGGCTTCCGTGCCTACTATCAGTGGGTCACTGATGTCTGCAGTTAGCAGCATAGGCATAATTGATGATAAAAGAGAAAAAAGTATTGATAAGTAATCGTGAGATACTTCCCTTAGTCCTCAAAAATATGTTACGTTTCCCTTTAGAGAACTTCTGAGAAGCTGTTTGAGCTACCTCACTCAGCAGCGAACTTTAGAACTTAACTGCCTGTAAACAGTAAAAGGTTCACCAATAGTCCGTTTCGCTATGTTATCTCCGATTTCTGGGTGTTCCCCCTATAGTTTGTGTTGGAACTGAGCTTGTGCTGGTTCTTAAGGGGATGCTTAGAAGTGTTTAAGCTTCTATGGATCATCAGACGTTCACCTCCGAGACGTCTATACTCTAACGGTCAAAGGCTCAGTGATTTGAGAGACTCTTTATATGGCTTTAATTTGAATCCTTGAACTGATTTCGTGACTCGCCTTTAGATATATTCCAATGTATTCTCATTCTTTCGCAGTATCCTATTTCCTTGCCTTAAATGGAGCCGAACAAAACTGTTTATGATCAAGTGGGATATCCTGCTGTCGAACTGGCCGAAAATGAGCTTCAACGTTACCAGTGCAAAATTTTCTTGAAGCGTATTCTTACCACAGTCAGCGTAAGACTTCAGATTGTAGGGTACCATCATTTCTGGACCTTTTTCAACTTGGTATACCTCTAGATGTGGGTTATTTGTATTGTATGCATAGTCTGCGATATGTAATAGATGGACTGCTTCATACATAGAAGCATTAAAGTCCATTTTTATCTGCCCAACTCTGAAGTCGAGTCAGATCCCCCTGAAGTTCCAGCTTAGTATCCTGGTTGCAAATTTTTCACTGGAGTTTCACATCATCAGCGTAAAGGAATAATTCAGACGATACTTGCTAAAGAATGTCATTTGTATAAATTAAAAAAGAAGAGGTCGTAGTATTGAACCCTGGGGGACCCCACTAGTACATCCTGTAGTCTGAGAAAAAGCTAAGCTAACATTTACTCTCATAAGTCGATTATTTAGGTATGAAGTGAGCCAATAAACTGACAGTGACTTGACACCTAACCGTTTGAGATTATTGATGAGACATATTTTGTTGATCCTATCGAAAGCTTTTGAGAAGTCGAAGTATGTGACATCAACCTTCCACTGACGACCAAGGATGGTTGTCCATTTGTCCGACACTACCAGCAGGCTGGTTATACAAGTGTGACTTTTTCTGGACCCGTGTTATTGGGGTGAAAGGAAGCTTATGAATGGTAATTGCTCACGTAGACCAACTTATACCGGAGACTCCATAATTTCTGAGCATATTGGGAGGTATGCTACCGACCGGTTGCTTGAAACTTCACTGCTTCAGCCTTCTTTTAAAATAGGTGTGACGTGAGCCAACTTCCGATTTTCTGGTACCATTCATCTTCTTAGCGATTATGAGAACATCACGCAAACAGGTTTCGCCAAGATTGAAGCTCCTTCCCTCAGTACCGCGGAATGAACTATATCAGAGCTAGGGAGCGTGTCCTTGTTTAAATACTATCGTTTCTGACACACCATGTCAGCTTTCAGGTTCGCTTCAGAGAAACTTGTTGAGTTACAGGTGAAGCTCTAGTTAATGTGGTTAGTAAGAAAAGGCTGAAATGTTTGAAAATACTGTTCTACCAGAAGGTCAGTGGGGTCACCATAGTTGTTGGTTGGGCCATTAGGATCTATCAATTGCGAAACTCCGGTTTTGGAGTTGTGAGTGATTCATCATACGTCCGTAGTTAACAAGTTATCAAGTACTTCATTAGATCCGTCTTCAGTGGTCGATAAGAGAAGTTGTCCTTAGGGCATCCATAAATTTACCGAACCCAGGATAGATGGTCTACAATCAGTGATGAGGAATTCACTATTTAGGATTGAAAATTTGTCGTCACTAATCAGCAAATTACAACACCCAAGAATACGAGGTGTACGACTAGTAAGACTCAAAATACAAGCTTTGATGGGCTCGATCATAACATTTGAATTTAATGACTTCAACTTTCCGACCGAAATAATGGACATGATACTGCCGTTGTCAAAAATAAGATTGTGAAAAGCACCACTGTATGAATATGATCGTTTTCGAGTATAAAGTGAATCACTGGAAGTTGTAAATAAGGATAGTATATGACTATTAGAATCATCCAAATCGATAGGGTCAGGATTTCAAAGTTTGGTATTACTTGCTGCAAAATGAACAGTAGTTTTACAAACTTACTGGATGTGTCCCATTTCACCACATTTAAAGCATTTAAAATGGCGGAAGACACATTATTTACATGAATGAAACTTATCACAGGACAAAGATCTTTCAAAAGTTTGCTCATTTTTGTGACCTGCTTTGCAATCCCCCAATGAATTATTATCTGCGTGACCTTGAGTACGCATTGGATTGTAATGATTAAATAATGTAGTAGAACGCTTGATGTCCTGGAAGTCAGTTTAGTGCACTGCCTCACAATTCTTACACGCAGTTCTAAAATCTTGAAGCAAACACTTCGGCATCTACATAAGACCTCTTTCTAGATTTGCCATATTAATTCCTTTAGTTAATCGACCATGAGGACGGACATAAAGCTGATCGCTGAAGCGACACTTGGTGATCCGTTTCTGCAATTTGAGGATAAATCCCTCAACTTTTGGTTTTTCTAGTAAATCTTTTCATATAATTTCACCCTTTCGCGACATCAAAAATGTGTACATATTACGCGATTTAATTATGCTTCTTTGGGTTTTAGAACAACACATGTAAGCGAACAATTGTCTTCAATTAGATCGTCATCAGGCTTTACTCCAATATACATAAGTATTTATACGAAAATATTAGACCATTCAAGGCTATTTGAGTCAATAATCACAATCAAAGTTACCTGAGTTGACCTCCTCTATGTGCATTTATGAGTTCGGCTGCTCCTATGGAGATAGCTATATCGGGCGTACTACTAGGCAACTTAACCAGCGAATGAGTGAACATCTACCAGCATGATTTGGGAAGGGCCAAATAAAAACAATACTCAGTTCTATCTTGGCACATCTAATTGATAGCGGTCATATTGTAGATAAATTGAAATCATTTCAAGTGATCTATCGTATACCTCCCATCATTTCGTTCCCGTCTCTTTCATGTAGCAGAAGCCATAGGAATTCGTACATTCCATCCCAAATGATGTGCACAGAAGAAATTCGTAACCCCCCCAATCCCTTCCATGGCCGGACATAACTTAACAAATGACATTATTATTATTTGTAAATTTTATTTTTATTATTTGAATTTTGTTATCATTTGTTTGCAATTTTCTACCTCTTTCCGTTTGTTTGGATTAGGATTGTGACAATGAACATTTATGAATATCATAAACTTGTCACTATTTAATTTTAGTATGAATTAAGTGTAGTGTTAATATAAGATCAATCTAAAATAAAACGGAAGTTTTAGTACAAAAGTATTGCAGATGTAAAGGCGAGCAAGGACAGCATTCCTACAATTGAAGAACATATGAGACTCAAAACAACTGTCAACTCACTTCGAAGTGAGAATCTTCAATACGAACATCAAGACAGCCTTACTGTACGGAGCTGAAACGTGGAGAACTACTACATCCATCATCAAGAAGGCACAAGTATTTATAAACAGTTGTCATTGGCCGGATACTATCAGCAACAGCGTTTTATGGGAGAGGACAAACCAGCTTCCAGATGAAGAGGAAATTAGGAAAAGACTTTGGAAGTGGATAGGATATACATTGAGGAAATCACCAGTGAGCATTACAAGGCAATCCCTAACTTGGAATCCAGAAGGGAAGCGGAAAAGAGGAAGGCCAAAGAACACGTTACGCCGGGAAATAGAGGTAGATATGAAAAGGATAAATGTTAACTGGAAAGAACTGGAAAGGAAGGCTCAGGACAGAGTTGGATGGAGAATGCTGGTGAGCGGCCTATTCTCCTAGACGAGGGGTAACAGGTGTAAGTAAAAAGTAAAGTAAGTTCTGACAAGTCAAAGTTGTCGATCATTACTCTAATATACGTTGAACACTTTCTTACATCATATTTTCGGTACTGAGTTCGTTTTTCTTCCTTTAGTACCTAGTTTAGATATTCGTTATAGAACATAAAGTTCCAGACTCAATACAGATTGAAAAGTAGGAATATAAGCATACTTTGTCCCCTACACAGATAGACGAGGTTGTGACCATGAACTCCCGACTCCTAGAATTGTGTGTGGTCATTGTAACCTTGATATAATTCGTATCAAAACGGATGAACTGATGACAGACCATATTGCTTCAAAGGTGATGGGGCCATTAATGCCATTCCAAAAGCTCATAGTGTATAATTTACCAGACAAATCTTCATCAAGCGTAGATTAGAGGCGCACAATACAGTGTGAGTACAAACGCTTTCGTAAGAAAGGGACACAGTCATGTTGTCCGATGGTCTATCAGCTTTTAACTTTTGTTGACAACAATAAGTTCGTTGACATTCGAGAGACAATCGGAAATAATATGTATCCAGTAAGTTTAACTATTCGTCATGATGGAACTTCTTACCAGAGATGGACGTGCAAGGGTTGTCAATCATATCGCACAGCATCAGGAGACGTGGAAGAATGCAGCAAAACCAGAAATATATCAGTAGGGTTTCGTAGTCACAGCCCCACAAAAAATGTATATTTTACTCAGAGCGGTAATACAATAAGTACTAATCCCATCCCTCTGACGTGTGAAGCAAACCATTAGGACATAGCAGATCGTGACCACCTCTCTAGTGAGGCCATTGAGAGAAAGACGAAAGCACATGGCAGATGGATTAAATACGCTCGTAAAACTTCTTGATGAATCCTTCTCTTGCACTGATCTAGTAAGTTCGAACACATCTGCGCCCTGCCCAGATATCAGAAGCCATCTATACGTCTAGACCATATAAAAGGGACACTCACCATTATGCTAAAGAGTTGCCAAGAGGAAACCCCCAATCTCCTGTCTACTACAGGTAGCCCTGTATTTATGGAGCCTGTAACTCATCAATCGGTTAGGATAGCAAAAAATATCGCCGGCGCCAATGTTTTGTGATTTCTTTCTTGTCTATTTGTCATCATTGTACTACTTTCACGTGTAATTTGCTGACTTACCGTTAATTTCATCTCATTACTCATTGCCTAATTTATGACCTTTATATTTCCACACTTCGAATAATTCTGTAAACATCTATCCCTATTATATCCTTCAATGCGCTTACACTTTATTTAGAAACCCATAAACTATAATATAGTCTTCTAAGGCATTGCATCCATAACTTACCCACAGTTCATAATTTGTGACCGCCTGACAAGCTCATAAGATGGTAGTCATGGAAACGGTGTTTTCCAACAGCATGAGAAGCAAGGAGCAACGTGTGAGATATAATATTTTATCTAAATATAAGCCTTAATGAGCCCAATATAACAAAAGGATGAAAAGTGGATTTACTGACCAGCATACGATGAAAGTGAGGGCGATGATTTTAATCCGCCTATGTTTGTGGGGCGGAACATTTTTTCCTGGGATTTTTATGATTGAGTGCAAGGCAATCAGTCAGTGATACTGAGGTTGTTCTCCTAAGCTCACTACTCAGACTCATGTTTTCAATTTTTTGTTGAATTCGTTATTGTAATAAGTAATCCCACTACAAGCCGACTCAGACTTTTACATTGTGACCTAGTGGTTGGCATTAGATGAAAAAAATTAGAATTAAAAATAGATAACGAAAGACACACCAGTTACCGTTTCTTAGCACTTCACTTTCTTTTGATGCAATTTATCTACTAACTCTGTCTATTCCGTTACAAACTACTAAGAATGACTTAAGGTTTATATCCATGTGCCTTTCTGCTTCATAGTTTCCTCTTTTTCAGTGTCACGATCTCGAAACACCGCTGAAACAAACCTAACGTACGCATTTTTCAAGGTAACAGCCCATACCGAGAGTTTCTTAAATGTATTTTAAAACTAACACAAACTCCTAAAACAGTTGTATAGCATATATACTGAGCATCACAAGAATGCTAATATAATATTGCTGAGTTTGGTCTGACCATTTGTTTCTCATGGTCACAATGTGGACGCGGTGCCATCTTTGAAACATCATAAAAACTGCACTCGTAGTGCAATACGAACTCTCTGGGATATCTGCACCAATGTACTGCCTTTTGTTTTCACTGGTGTAATCTATTTATTAACTTTGCTGAAGAAACATCATATCTGCAAACCAATGTTGAAATGATAATTCTGGTTAAGTTACTAGGTCATATGGGATCGTACAATCTGTTGACTGCCGAGCAACATAGGTTTCGAAACAAGCATTCACGCTTGAACAACTTATTGCGAGAGAGGATTGGACAGCAGTCCTAGATAACGGACTGTCTGTGGATGTGATATCCATAGACTTTAGCAAAGCATGTGACAAGGTTTCACACTTGAGTCTTATGTGAAAACTCTCGGGCTCCGGAATAATAGGTGCTGTACAGGAATGGACAGCAAACTTCTTATGTGACGGCACACAGAGAGTAAGAGTTAGTGGGACGCTACCCGAATGGAAGCCGGCTTAAAGTGGTGTACCCCAACACACCATCTTAGGTCCCCTACTTTCCCTTCGTCACGTTGATGAATTGCCGCTGTTGCTTAAGTTGTCAACATCATTGTTTTCGGATGATGTCAAAACCTGGAAAGCAATCAGAAGTGAGATTGATCATTTTGATCTTCAAATTGACCTAGACGAATTAGTTAGATGGGCTCGATGTTGGGTCTTAGCGGTCAATTCTAAAATGAGTGTGCTCATGCACATCGGACACAGTAATAGTTACTAGTATACTATTTATGGTATATCTCTTCCATGTGTGCAGGAACATAACGACTTAGGAGTAATAATAAGTCACGACTTGAAAACAAATGCACATTGCAACACAGCGGCTGCCTAAGTGTTTCGTGAGCTATGGTCACTTCTCCTAATATTCAGATGCCTTGACCAGATGCTCTGAACTTTATATACCACCTATGTAAGACCGCACTTAGAGTACTATATCCAAGCAGCTGGCACATTTCTGATTAAGGATAATAACTCACTTGAGCGTGTTCAACCTGTAGGAACAAAACTAGTGAAGGGTTCTTCTAAACTCCCTTACAGTGAGTGCTTAAAACGCCTAAAACTTTTCCCCTTTGCGTATCGTAGAACACGAGGTGACCTTATATTGGCATCTCGTATCTTTAATTACGATATGAGTGTTAATATGTCCTATCTTTTTGACCCTCTGACAATTATAATCTTTGGGTTTATAGAAAGAAGGTTCAGAAACAGCGATCTAATAGACATAAAGTGAGGTTCCGCTTTTCTCATTGAGTGGTCAATGACTAGAACGCCTTACATGAACAAGTGGTGTCAGCCACATCAGTAAACGTTTAAAGGAGAATCTGAACTTTAACTGGAAAGCAAAATGTCATGATTAACACATGTCCAACAGACCATTATCCTTATTACCAAAGACTAAGGACTGAGGTTTGAAATTTCCAAGAGCGCTATTTCGTATGTGTGAGTTACGTGCCTGCAGTTAGTTGTATCATGGAATCAGCTGAGACAAAGCCAAAGAAATTAAACAAACCAAAAGGTATTCTCGTGAGCTATCAGTTGTTATTCTGCTTCAGACACACCTTTTCACCAGCAACGTCTCAAGTCATGGAGACCGATTCTAACTGCTAGAAATGCGTTTCCAATATTTCTCACTATTGGGTTATTATCTATACCAGTGGGTATAGTTTTACTTACTTTCTCTAATAGCGTAAGTTTTTACATCGTTTCATTACTTTGGTAAGGTCTCAGAAGTTGTTGTGGAGTATACTCACTGCGAAGATACCGTACGCCATACACGATGTTCTGAGTTGGTCAGACTTCCTGAGTTCTATAGAACATATAATATATGTTCATGCAAAGTCGAATTTGAACTTAAGGAAGAATTCAAGGTGAGTATTTCATGAATTTGCGTCGTTTAAAATACGAAATAAATTCCACAGTAGGAATGTTATGTTTAATGTTTTGCTTTCTGCATGTATTACTTACTGTTCCATATGACCCAAAAATGTTCATTTCAAATTGGCATGGTCACTTCAATTTTATGCAACCGTATCAGCTTGATTATCACTTAAATTTAGGAATAATGTTCTTGCCATTCATCGTCACTATGATTTTGTTTATCACCCATGCAACGACAGTAGAATTTTAGTTGGCTTATTGCTTCCACCAATGATTTCCTCTACATTTTTGCTAATTAAGGTTTTCCGTTAATTTTGGTGGTGAAACTAATGCCACTATCATTGTTGGGTCGATAATTTGTGTTGCTAGTACAAGTATAACATGTCTACTAAAGTTGGCACGGGAATTTTATTCTACGTATGCTACTTTTTTTAGTTCACCGCATACGGTTAATGTATCCATCCAACAAAATTTGGCTTACATAAATCAGTTCCCCTACGTTACAATGCTACTAATCGGATCATACTCCGGTTGCCGTACGTATCGTTAGCCACAAAGGAACTACGCAACTATTCGTAGTCATAACACTTGGAATACGAACTAAATATATTGTAATAATTTCAATAAAAAATGGCTGTAGAATTTAAAAGACTCTAGCGTTAACGTTGTATGGTTACATTAACGTGATTGTGAACCGTAAAGCATGTCTTAATTGATTTCGGGTACTATTGATTTTCCGCCATTTGGTGTGACTGGTGTTATTATTATTTTTATTTTATTTAAACACATAAATGTTGGTACAAGGAAGCACCAGATACATTTGCGCAGCACAAATCTCATTCGATTTGTGTGAGGGCTGTGATACTGCCCAGGTGCCCAAACTGAAACATGTGGTTTTCTTAGGGGACCACACCCGGAGACTTCGACCTAAAGGTCTAGCCCACAAGGCAGTGGAGAAACGTTAGGAGATGCAGTCCCATGGTAGCCGGTGACCAATGATTGATTCATACGCCATTTGTTCCCTCAGGGTACTGGAGCCCATGTGCACCATTGGTTTGGAATCAGGGTTTTCCAACTCTCCTAGGTGGACTTTCCGTGTCCACCGACCTGGTTAAAGCTCCGGACATTCGCTTTTCGTCCTCTCACTTTCGTAAACAACACCCCGCCACAAAAAGGCAATAAGTAGGACTTCTCTGGCAGAGGCCATATACCCGTGGCCATGTTAGAGCATTTCAAGAGGGCGGGCGGACTCTCCCCACTCCCAGCCGTACCAGGGCATTTGGGGGCACTGGTGTTATTACACCACAAGAAGAAACCGCTTAACTATATTGGACTATAATTCTTGCTTACCTACACCCTGTGATTATACTAGATTGTTTTAACATATAATTTATCTATTGGTTCTCCTAAACTTGTTTTCAAAATAACTCAACTCACCAAGCACAGGTTTATGTGCTTAGCTTAGAGCTACACTGAGGGCTAGTGATTTATTATAGCTGTTCAAACAATGAACTGGGATGGGATTTGTTATTTGAAGTCAAATGATTTTGTCGCCAAGCGTCTCCTCTTTTGGCCTGTAGTTGTTTTCAAGTTGTGCTTATTCAGTTTGATCAGATGAAATTTAAGGTTAGATTGCCCATTCCTATGTATTAATTTTTGAGCCATTAACTTTTAGTTCTGCCGTTTTATTGTTTTGACCTACTAGTATAACCAAATAGCCATCAACTGTAACTTGAATAACAAGAACTCACTCGGACTACTTCGGTTGTTATATTTAGTATTATTCGTCCCTTGAATGTTTAACAATCTAATAACTACATACTTAAACATTTGCTTCGATTATTCTTTTGCCACTGACGTGTTAATTATTATATCTGAATCGGTTTTCTGTTGTTGAAACTAGTTCATACTGTAGTTTATAAATAACAACAATATGTTCAGCATTACATGTGTAAACAACCGCAATTCAGTAACGTATGATGTTAAAATATTTAGTGCTGACATGAATCATTTGTAAGTAAAACTAATTATTACTAATTGCCGCTTGAGTTTTTCGGTCACATTTCCGAGTTGGTAAGTCATCAGAACAAACCCTGTACTTCCACTGTATGGACAGTTGAGAGTGTTCGTGATGTTCAAATTTCTGGAAGAAATCGTTTCCATTCTGTGTAGTCTTTTGTTTCATATATCACAAAGCCCTCTGTTATGTTTTATCACGCTAACTTTGACTACTTCTTGTGATAATTAGGAGTATTTGAATTATTATACAAACTAGGAATCCCATAAATAGCGCAATTTAATCAAAAAGTACTAGATGAGCACGAACGAACGTATTGTATTTGGAATTCAAAACCAAGCAGTCATCAATCACAAAGGAATCATTGGTTCATTCAAACACCACACTCCCCCAAGTGATCCTGATGCTAACTAGCTAAACGCATCTGACATCCCAATTATCACTTCTCATCCAACAACAAGCTACAGTAGACAAATCTAAAACCACTTGTTATAGGTGTATGCTCTGTTCCAGAAACCCAGGAAGGACGAGTTTTTTTGTTCACCTCACCTCAACTCTCCAGTGTTCACATTTAGGCTATTTGGAGATTTTATAGACGTTTTTCCAGTTACCTGTTCCTTGATGTTTACTGTTGTGTCGGGCGGTGTCTAAAATCTGATACTGATGCGGTTTGCTAGGCGCTACCCCCCAACTGAAAACTTAAGCGAGAACACAAGAGTGAGCGAGAAAGTGTATTGTGCTACCAAATAAAGTGCACTAATAATCATTCACATATATGCCACCACTCTAATACTTAGGAAATCGATCCATTTCTTAGCCAATGAAATGCACTTGTCCTTTGGGTCACTTCCGATTGCCATCGGTTGACCTCTTCATCAGGCTACTTTTGATTGGTTCTCCATATTAATTACTAATGAGTCAGCTTAGTTAATAGGATTTCTAGAACCCTAGTATCTGCGATCACCAAATATCTAATAGGGTCATAGACAAAATGCTCTAGAAAGAGCAGGTTTATGGTTTAAATAAATGTGAGTTAATCAAATCTACACATCTTTTCAGACATTTTAAGTTCATTAAATTTATTGAGTCCTGCTAAAGTAATTATTTTTACCTTATATATAAATTCATTAATCATGAAGTAAATAAATAACGTTGTATGTGATCTTTTTTTATCTGAGGGTCAAGTGTACTTTTACTATGGCCTGTCAAATTTCTTCCAAAACCATCGCCGCTATGTCATATCAAAGGATGATTACCAGTTACATGGTTCAGTAGAAACTCCAAAAGCAAGTTGTGAACCGTATCGATTTGATCCGAGTGGAAAAGTCTACGCCCCCTGTGGAGCTATTGCAATGAGCTTATTCAATGGTAATTTTGATACCACTATCCTTCACACTGATAAATTTCCGAAATCTGATGTAATAGTAATTTACAGAAATTTTTTAAATTTGCCGTTTCTTCTGATTGTCAGTATGTAGTAAGTTACTTAGGCATCTAAAACACCAACATCGATAGTGTTTCCGTTCTATAATGTCCAAACCCCGAAAAACCTGACACATTTTCTCCTTATTCATTGTATGTTTTCTTACGAATTGTAGTTATCTCTCACAACTAACCGATGATATTATTTATACATCGTTTCATTTGTATATGGCGTGAAGGCTCAGGAGTTAAGGAGTTTGACTTTCGGCTACTAAGTCCCAAGTCCGAACTCTATTCCATCTACTTTAGTTTAAGCAATCGAGTAACATCATCACCCCTCACACTAAAAGTGTGGCTCATCACCAAGCACCTGACGAAGAAGTTAGTAACTCGATAATATAAAATGAAAACAATCTCGCGCTGTTTCAATAAGCGGTTCCGTATAAGTTCGTGGGAATATTATAAACTGTGGCTCACAGTCTTTGCGAACTTGAAAAGAGGTTCATGAATTGCATAATTGAGAGAGTTTAAGGTTTCTATGAAACGGAATTAATAGACAACAAACTATTTAAAGTTTTGCAGACTCGAATATATCATAAGTTCGTTCAAAATCACCATTTTAATGGTATAACTTATAATATGCTGCCAAAAACCTACCTTATAAAACTTATCACCAAGATATAGGCAGTTATAAGAAAACGCCTTCTCGTAAGTATATTGTGCACACAAATTGATATGACCTGATCGATAGAGGTACCTGCTGGAGATGTGATATTCGTGAGAATTATTATACCTGAGAAAATACCATCAGCGGGTTCCAGGGAATGAAAAAAGGGTACTTGGAAGTGACAAGATCTATGTAAATCAAACAGCTGATTGCTTTTTTATTCTCTGTAGACATAATATCTTTTGGCTAAAGAAATCATGTGCTAAGGTAACATGGTGGTTGGAGGTGGTCAACAGGAAACCCTGGACCCGGGTTTCGTGCTACTTGGCACTCGTCAGCAAGGTGTACCTGTAATCTTGAGGGAACTGATGCTCCCTGGCGGATTCGATCCCGTGTCACTCAGTTTCACAGTCAGAGACGTTACCACTGAGCTATTCGGGCCGCGACGAGTGCCAAGTAGCACGAAACCGGGGTCCAGGGTTTCCTGTTGACCACCTCCAACCACCATGTTACCTTAATATATATAGTGCACGCAGTGTCGAGCCACCTAGACTGGTGGCCACATTGCAACTTGGTCGATAGCATTCGATCAGCACTAAGGACTTGACACGCATGAGATTGATCACCACCCAGTGATCAATCAATTGTGAAATCATGTGCGTTTATCTGAAGTTACCCACATTTCGCTTGGTTACTAAGATGCTGGAAACAAGTGTTTTGAGGTCGTTGCAGTTTGGGCCTACCAAATGTAGAATACTATAAAAACCATCTGGATTGACTCTTAGTTTTAGATAAGTAAATAATGTGGTTGGGAGAATTAGGAAGTGGGATTCGTATTGATGGACTAGTTGTCAATGAAACCTCGACAAAGTAGTCGATTCAGTATTCTGCTGACTTATGAGACTACAGCAAAATGTTGGCAAACGAACAAAAGAGCGAGTATAGTGCTCAACAGTCAAGTTATTTTTACTTTATAGTGGTATGATTCCCCTTAAAAATACCAGAAATGCACAGTTTAGGAGAATTTGACCTTGTATACCGGCATAGGTTTATCCATGTGTAGTGGGACCTCTCGGCAATATATTCTGAGTTCAGGTAAGGAGATTAAAATCCTTTGTAGGATTCTAAGCACTCACTGAATGATGCTAATAAGCTATGTGTCATGCATATCATGTTGCATAGAGTA
This sequence comes from Schistosoma mansoni, assembly GCF_000237925.1. NCBI lineage: Eukaryota > Metazoa > Platyhelminthes > Trematoda > Strigeidida > Schistosomatidae > Schistosoma > Schistosoma mansoni. The sequence continues at coordinate 746,174 of NW_017386000.1, forward strand.
AAATTTGGTTAGGAAGTTAAGCGTAAGCAGAATAGCGAATGTCATGGACCATTATTTTTAGCAATATAGAGACGTGTAGACCATCTAGATAGGCCAATGAATATTCTAAAATTTAGTATTTAAAAACCAGACGACATGATTCATTAGGATGTAAATTCGCTCATTGTTGGTTTTTATCTTAATCTTCAATATCTCATTGAACATCACCAGTACATTTTTCATGCTGTTGCAAAGCTCACAAACCCAACTATTATGAGAAAACAAAGCAACCGGTTAATAAACAAAGTAATTGTCCATACACAATCTATCTCTGATTGTTAGTGAAAATCGATTATGTTTAGTGACCAGATATTCTACTGACTGGTCCACAAAATAGCTAATGTATTTTAGTAGGATCATTTATGAAATCGTTCTTTATTTCAGACTCGTTTACTCTAACATATCTTGGAAAAAGCTCCGAACCCCTTGCTAAACCATTACAAGTTCCAATGACCAATAAGGGAATCGCTTGGCGTACTGATGTTGAAGAAAAATTTGGTAAACCACCAGCTGATTCATGGGCAAACACAGTAAAACCACTTAGTTGGAAAAAGTCAGCTCTTGAACGCTCATCTGGTGCATATAGCGAAGATGAAGAGTTATTAGTATGGATGCGTGTTTCAGCACTACCAACATTTCGTAAATTATATCGTCTAATCACTCATGTCAACGCTTTTTCAAACGGTCTGCCAGCTGGAATTTATAGTGTTAATATTGAGTACTGTGAGTACTGATTTACTTTTACTTATCTCAACGTGACTGATATGTTTTTCGTCAGTTAAATCCTCTCAGTCAAGAGAAATTTAGTTTCATATGCTCAAGGCTACAATTTTTCTTGATTCATCTAATGTAATAGTCTTACTTTATGGTCCTTGTTGATAAGCTGACTATCTAAATGGCAGCTGGATCTTAGATACGACAGTAAAGCTCGGTAGAGTCATATCAAATCCCATATAAGGAGGTTATAGGTCACTCTCTTTATCTCTTGCTTATCTTTTCTGAATTATTGTAATTTTGTGTTGTTTTTGGCCATTTTGCTAACCCATTTTTATGGAGGATGGTAAAAACAAAACCTTTGGATCCATAACAAGAGTAATTTCATTGAATTAGAACAAATAAGCTTGAAATGGAAGATGAATTTGTTTTATTTTACAGCTTCTTACCTGCAAACCGTCTCACATGGCAACGAAATTGTCATAAGTAATACTTATGGATTTATGCTTTAAACGTATGAATTTATTTATAGTTATAAGATAGTAATTTGACTACGCGTAGAAAACAAAATTTGTCAACTACAATTGAAAACAAGTAATAATGTATATGAGTTAAAAAATGTGATCGTTAAAGGAATGCACAAATGGTTGTAAAAGAAAGAAGCCCTAATAGACTGAGAGATTATGTAGTTTCTCCGAGTTATTTAAAAAAAAACTTGCGAGGACAAACCAGTAGTATTAATCTGGTAGTTGGAAATAAATTAATTGGGTAGTGTAGGTTTTGTCATGTTTTTCTCTCTGGAAAGGTCGAACTAAAGGATTCCTCAAAACTCAATAGAATTGGCATCTTTCGTTCCTTTGGTATTGTAATTGGTTAAGACGTATCTGTTTACTGACCGATGTTCATCGGATGCCTTGGGATTGCACTAGGAAAAGATCTTGTTTCTATTCAAGATCTTAGATTCGGTCGACAGTAGGTAACGCAAAATCTGACTCATATATGAATTGGTCCGAATTATCACACCACATCAACACACTAAGATGAGTACTAAGTCATAAGTAGTATCAGTTATGATAAAAGCAATTAGGCATAACGAATACGATTCAAGAAGGATGAACTCAGAGTATAAAACATATAACTTTTGTATCCAGGATCTAGAAATGGACAGTGAATAAATCTGCACCGTTGCGACGGATTCTGAGCAACATCATCCAACATATATACGAAATCGTCACAATAATCATTCATATATTCCGTAAAGGATAGTAAACACCCACTCACACGGTCCAGATCAACAGTCAGTGACTTCATTTACTGATGCCGACTTAAATACCTTCGTTTAACTTTTCGACTTATTACCCTCTCTAAGTCTGTGTAAATTGGGAAATATAGTTAGCGGGCACATGAGCATAATACCAGGGTAGGAAGTATATGGTATCGCAAAACGCGACGAACATGATAAGCGGGGAACTTCTCACTAGGTTTTTTTCCTATCAATCATCTTAGATACATAAAATTACTGGAATACCAGATGAATCAAAATTGGTTTATTCTCAACTGTCAAATATTAGGGATTTTAATATATCCATTGTATTGTTTCATCATAAACTTGTTGGTGTCATTTGTCCATCCCAGACTTAAATCCGTGAAGTCATAATTATTATACTTCACAGTAAAAATTACTCTGGAATAGATCTGGCCACTAATATCAAACAAGGATGATGGTCTGTGGCTAAAGCAAGAACTTAATTCATTAGGCTATGGTTATTGTCTAACATGGGTTATAACAACATTTACTTTTGTAGATCCAAGACTTAATAATAACACCATCTCAAGATGTGGTTGATTGATAAATGAGCTGAAACACTTTTTTAAGAGTAATATTTGTGACTTTTTCTTCGGCAATACAGGCACATGGCACCATAGTAACCCCAATGAATTTTTTCTATTATTTTTCTACTTGTTGTAATCTAGATATTTAACTCACTATGTAAAATTATCAGAGTCTGATTGGATGCATGTCTGTATATCAATGTTATCCATCTTTCCATTGGTTGTTTACACAAGCAATCAATAACTTATCTATATTCGATCAACACCCTTAAGTATCATATGAATTTTCTTGACACTCATTTCTTTTTTATGCGTGCTTGCGGATTTTAGTAATTATTAACAGTATACTTTCTTTACAACTGGTGTTCTGGCTTTTGAATATCCTCGAGTAAATTCATAATACTACTAAGGGATTCGACCCGTTTTAAATACTCAGTTAACGAGGTATTATTTATTGGAGTCAAATAGAGAGGAATTAAATTCTACAGGGTATTGTTAAACAGAATGAAGGACTCCGTAGACTCCCAGCTTCGAGACCAATAGGCTGGGTTCCGTAAGGATCGATCATTTGCAGACCAAATCGCAACTCTACGGATCATCGTGGAACAATCAATTGAATGGGATTCATCACTCTACATCAACTTCATTGACTACGAGAAAGCATTTGATAGCGTGGACAGGACAACACTATGGAGGATTCTTCGACACTACGGCGTGCCTGAGAAGATAGTCAATATTATACGGAATTCCTATGATGGATTAAAATGCAAGATCGTTCATGGAGGACAGTTGACAGACTCGTTCGAGGCAAAGACCGGTGTCATGCAAGGTTTCTTACTCTCACCCTTTCTCTTTCTCCTGGTGATCGTCTGGATTATGAAGACGTCAACATGTGGGGAGAAGAACAGGATACAATGGACAGCTAGGATGCAGCTGGACGATTTAGACTTCGCATATGATCTGGCTCTTCTACCACACACACACACACACACGCCATCATTCAGAGGACACAAGCGTTTATTAACAGTTGTCTACGCATATACTTCGGATCCGTTGGTCAGACACTATCAGCAACAACCTAATGTGGTAGAGAACAAACCAGATTTCAGCGGAGGAAGAAATCAGGAAGAAGTGCTGGAAGTGAACAGGACACACATTGAGGAAATCACCCAACTGCGTCACAAGGCAAACCCTCACATGGAATCCTGAAGGCCAAAGGAAAAGAGGAAGACCAAAGAACAAAGTACGCCGAGAAATGGAGACAGACATGAGAAGAATGAACAAAAACTGGATAGAACTAGAAAGGAAGGCCCAGGACAGAGTGGGTTGGAGAATGCTGGTCATCGGCTTATGCTCCATTGGGAGTAACAGGCGTAAGTAAGCTTCTACAGCACTATGTACAGATCATTCCAATAGTTTCATTTATTTTTATATCCATAAGCAACCAGTTAACATTAAACTTTACTACAAAATTTTCAAGTATTTTATTTCTGGCAAGTAAAATCATTTGATTCTGAAGATATATTTTTTATATTTGCGTTTTACAAATTTATCAAAAGATTGCATTCAAGTTCATGTTATTCCCCAGATTTACTTCTGCTTGTTTTTAATATATATCCAGCTTATCCCGTCACTCAATTTGGTGGCACTAAACGAATTATACTGTCTACTATGAGTTGGTTAGGTGGCCGAAATCCAACATTAGGAATATCCTATATTGTTATGGGCAGTGTGGGTCTTATTTTAGGTCTCATATTTTTCATTCTTCACTTTCATACAATGAAGTAAGTTGATATTTTTTTGCGGAAGCTTTTCTTATTTCTCTTTCGAAGATGCTAAGTCTTAAAAAGAAGTGGGTAGTCAATGTTGTCTTACTATTTTTCGTAACAATCTTTACTCGGTTTATTTTTTTCTCAGGCAATCCGAGTTAAAAGCAGAAAAATAAATCTAAGAAATATAGTTTGATGAAAGCGAATGAAAAATATTAAATAACATTAAAACTGAAGGGCAATAAGGAATACTTACATCTGCACTATTATCATTAGTTTCGAGTTCTTTCACCAACTGAATATGAAAACAGGGAATAATTCAACCTGAAATTTCTTTATTTGGGACGGAAATGAGTACACATGCTAATGGTGCTTGATTGCATTAAATCTATACTTAAGGCAATGCTCGGTAGCATAACATGTTAAATATAAAGAAAGGGGAGGAGATTATTCCTGAATATTCTGTAGTTTCATTAATGTTTTAGGTTTTTTTCTTAATCAAATAAGCCTGGTTCCCTTAATACCTACAACACTAGTTAACTGGGTTTGAATTTTGTTGGGTTATTATAAAATGAGTAACCAAACAGTCATGTAATATCAGCTTGAAAAGAAATTGCCACGGCACATAATTAGATTAAAACATTTTAAAAGTAAACCATCAAATGTTATACTTGTTAAATCAAATAATATAAACACTAATTAAATAACATTCTTTACTGTTTACTTATTTTTTGTACAGGCATCGATAACCTAGCGCTCGTAAATATCAAACAATTTTCCGTACGAAAACTTGTTAATCATTCCATAAGATGTGAAGTGCCTTTTAGTGATATATTTTGAAGGACCCTTTATGAAGTATTTTTTATTTATAACTTTTATTTCTTTATGAATTAGTAATATTCACTCCTTTAAAAACAAACATATGAGTTTTTACTTTTAAATGTGATATTTCCCAGATTTTTGGTATAATATACTGTTATTGTATATGTTTCAATCGGCTTTTTTGTCGGATAATTTGCTATACCGTAGACATACATCTTATCTGTGGCTTCTGTTAAACTTAAGTTTAGGCAGTCAGTCATCTACAACGTAAGACCACGCACATATATGCATCGCTCCAAGTTGCCACACCGCATTAGCACAATGAGATGAGCGCCGAATTCATAGAAGTAGTTACTTCAATGGTAGTAATATATAAAAAAGATTGTGTATAAGGATATGATACAGGGGGAAAATTGGTTCGAAGAAAGTTACAAAGTAATTCTAATCTCACAGTTCAAAGGAAGACAAATAGTGTATACACCTACACCATTGTGATCGATTCTGAGCCATGTCACCCAGATTCTCCAACCACTGGTTACGATAGTCGCGCAGACCTCAACCAAGTGGTCTGCATTTACCAACATGGCTCAGACCAGAAGTTAGTCACTTTATGGACTGATGCTATGTTTCGGTTTGACCGCCTCCAACTTCCATCCATCCCCAACTGGTCAACATTGCACGCCGTGGTAATCTAGTCTAGCGTATCATTGTTTAAGTTTTTTTGACTCCTAATTAAGCACTGAATGCTCTAAATTCTTTCGATCTACATTCGTTAGTTATGGCTCATTACAAATTCCCTCTTGAAGAAATGTTTCTTAGTATGCGTCGCACGTTTGGGCGTACACGTTTCAGCCACCTCAGCCGACAAGAATTTATTGTCTTATCAACTGGTTTCCCCAGTTTTTTTTACCTCTAATATAAATATTGCTCGCTAGTAATGCTTTAAAAATGCCTACGATCAAACAATTGCAACCTACTCATGTCTAGCGCTACAACCTTTGTGCCAATACAGAGCGAAACGACACAAAATGTGAGATGGTATAGAAGATTTATAGCTCAGGTAGATGACTTTGGTTCCTTAGCTGGGAGGTTTAATCGTGAAGCTTTCACTGCTCTTCTCAAAAACATCAGGTGGAGTAGTGAGTGTTAATTTCTCACCGTTCAATTTATTAAGCTATTCTCCATCTCATCAGGGAGTTGATTGATGTTGTTCAGAAGAACAATAAAAGCTTCATAATTAAACCACCCAGCTCAGAGAACGAAACCCTACCACAAAGTTACAATGTATTCATTCTTTGGTTGAAGTATAAGCATTTCGCATGCACTATAGGAATTACTAGTAAGCAATAGCTAAACGAGATTTGGGTGTCCTGTATCACTGTTATGTTAACCACTAACACTGAACCCTTGAACCAGCGATAAATCTGTCCTAGGAGATAAAACGTCTCCCAAAATAATCTGTATTCGGGTTTAAACTATATATTTCCGAATATGAGAACTGATGATGCTATCTGGCTGTTCAACCCAAAGACAAAGCCGGTATTCCGACAGTATATCAGTGCCGTTTGAATGTTAGTTTTCACCGAAGACTTAGCAGATGAAACGCATGGAAATCACGTAACATATTCAGTGGGTGCATTAGAATAATATGAAGAAATACGACAAAACTTGCAACTTTATTAAATAAGTAGTTTCATAACGAGTTAATCAAGAAGTTTACACATGAATAATCATTATTAGTTCGAGCTTAGTCAAGGGGAATGTAGCTTGACCATATATTCAGAAACGACAGAAGGGAAACTAATCCGGAGTATGTTCAATATAAAATTAAACATTGCTTTATGTATATACAGATTGTAGGGTTAAGGAAGTATACAGTAATTCTGACAAACAAAATAAACATCGTAAATATGCATACATAATTGTTATAAGAAATACTGATATTGAATCCCGATTAAAGTACGACCAATAAAATAAATAAGTTAGAATTCCTCTAGTCATCTAATTCATGCAGTTGGAACCGTTCTTCATCATACAAACGAGCTTGGACAACACGGCCAGCGAAATAGCGTTGATTTAGGGCACAGCAAGCAGCTTTAGCGTCATCTGATCGGTCAAACTGAATAAAGATACGAACATCCTGACTTGTCATTATATGAATCAAAACACGTAGGACAGAACCGTAATTTCCACACTCCTCCATTACTTCCTCTTGAAGTTCGTCGTCCACTTCATTAACGCCTACCATATTCTCAAGCAATAAAACCCTAAAAGTGACAGTAAGCGAACAAGTAATAAGATAAAAAGTAGTTAGACCACTGAGTATAAAAGTATACTGAGCGAGAAGAGTACTATTATGAATCCACTTAAATAAATGAAATTAAATAACTTTTAAATGTAAAGAATACAAAATGTCTCAAACACAATTTAGAAAAATGGAAATATTTACGACAATTCATTTATTGCTTTTTGGTTATGAAAGTAGCGGACAGGTGTAGACTGCAAATATTTGGACATTAATATCTTCAAGTTGTTATTTACGTGCGACAATGCTGATTTTATGCGTAGTGTGATAAGTAGAGTCGGTTAATAAAAATATAGACCTCAGTTTTAGATGTTTAAGGGTTTATTTAGCCACATCTGACCCTGACATGCTATGTTTGACGGGGTAGAAAATTTCTACGGAAATGCTAGAAGCATCCAGACCAAGATACAGCGCCAGCCTATGAAGCCACTGTCTGTCCGAACCACATTGAAGTTCAGATTTTATGATTTTGAATTTCGAGGTAATCGTAATCTATAATTGTCAACACACTTAATGTAACTTAAGTCAACGAAAGACTTCTACCACTAATGCGTTACGGTTAAACGAACTTCTTTTTTAACAGCTTACAGAAAAGTCGATAAGTTGAGTGCAAATAGTAGAATGTTTACTCAAACAAAAAAGTAGCTAAGAGTGTTAACAAATTGAGCATAAATATTTAGATAAGTCTGAACCTATTTTGCTATAGCAATCTAAGCATATTCGATTTTATTCAATGCTCCAGAACTTTGCCGAAAATTTACAGCGGTAAAGTAGGCAAACAGCCACATTACTATGTTGAAGAATAAGCACACATTTTGGAGTTTGTGTTGAATTGCAGATCAGCTAATATGCTTATAAAATATGACTCAGTAACTGGATAAAAGTGATCCCTACCTAGACATACTAATAGTAAACACGTCTTGAGAGTCTTCGACATCGTTTAGGTGAGCGGTCACTTCAGTGTGCTCCCCGACCTGATCTTCAGTAGAAATTTCAGGAATTTCCTCTGAAGCAGTTGGGACAGGAATCGCCGAGTCGTCATCATCATCCCAGACAGATGCAGTTGTGACGGAAATGACATCTGAATAACACAGAAATCAATGAGTAAGATAAATTTAAGTTCACAAAAATAAATTACATTTCAATTTTATGACAGTAATATGCATAAAACTTCGAAATGATAAAAGCTGAATTAGTCACAGAAATCGAGACGGAGTTACAAAAACAATCCCGTTGATTGATAAGTTCTACAGTTGCCTCAAGCAGGTTCAGGTCTAGACACGATGCAATAAGTGATACTAAGAAGCTATATAAGATACGTCATTTATACTTGATTTCCCAGATCTGTTACACAAAAACATTGTTACGAAGAGTTATATAGTACTTACTTAAATGCATTCAATACAAGATACCTACGAGAAGAGACAGATAAATCGAATCACAGAGACAATTTTTTAAATCGACCCAAGTAGAATCATCGGTTACTTACAAACTCATATGCACAAGTGTAACTGAGTCAATGTGGTCTGATGTATCTGTTGACTGTCTCTGTTGCATGTGACCCGCCAATTGAAGGACATTATTATCCTAATATATTAGTGACTCATAATTTTTATTCATTTCGATAAGACACTCAATGCTGGTCGGTTTTTTTGTGCGTCCCACCTAATGACTATAATTCCTTTGATTATTGTACTAATCTAATTGTTTTTACGCTTATAAACAGATAAAGTATAAAGCTAAGTTGTCCCTGTTTCGACTATGGCTTTTGCTATGAATTTGAAAAAAGGCTCTCGCCAATTGGTTGTGATTTTATGCCCGGCTTTTATCACGTGATTTATTTACCAATCGAAATACGACTTATCCAATCTTAGCAGTGAGCCAAACCAATGACGTTCGACCGGTTTGGGCAGCCTAGCGTCCTTATCGATCCTTCGTCCGCCTAGCCAGTCCAGTTGAGTCCAGAACACCAATAACAGCTCTACTATGTGAATCATTTATCTAAAACATATTAGGTTTGTATATATAATATTAGTCAATTAAAAGATCTCAGGAGTTATCCATAATTTAATCTTCACTAGAATATAACAGCTTTCACATATACTCTGGGGTCACCGGTATCGCGTTTACAGTTGTAGTAGAATATCTGTAGGACAAATTAAATCCTACTTCAGCTATCCCAGAAAAGAATGTTGGGTTTTCGGAGAGTAATAGGTACCAAGGCATGCTTGAGGTACTTATTTATTTAAACACATAAACATTGGTACAAGAAGGCACCAAATAGATATGCGCCACATAAATCATTCGATTTGGGCGAGGGATGGGATAGTGCTCGGGTGGCCAAACCGAAGCAGGTGGTTTTCTTAGGGGGCCACATCTCTTAAATATCACCACATTTCTTTTTCCTTTCGGGTTTTCTTTATCTTCTGTATTTTTGATTTAAAGTGTAATAAAAGCTGTAGAAAAATACACCATGTAATCCCTATTTTCTGTCTCCTTTATCGGTTGGATAATTTAGAATCTAATGATAGAAAAGTTTTTTGCTCTCAATGCGTAATAATTGTTAATTCAGTTCATTCTCGTGAAGTGATTGTCTAATCGGTCACCTTATTCATACCAATATTTTTTTATATCGTCGTAACAGCAGCAATATTTGTCATTCACAAGTAAGATATTAATCCCTCTTCATCATACTTGACAGAGGAGATAAGGAGAAATCATCGTGACTACATGAAGACACAAAAAGTCAAGTTACGGATATAAATAAAATGACACAATCGGGAGGCGAACGGAAGGAAGATAAGCAGCATTTTAAAGAAATAACCCAGTACGTCGACTGAATTGGTTTATTGACATACTCTGTTCAATAAACAGGTGAACTGGTTTACTGAGATTGTTAGCCGGGATCAATCAGTCACAATGTAGAACTTCGTACGTACGTACATCAGTTCGAGTTGCCATACCACATTAACACAGAGATGCAGTTGTCGATTCATATCCCATACTGATAGAGGTAGTAAGAGTATAAGCAGTAATCGGAAAGATTAGGGTTTGAAGATGTTATTCAAGGAGTACAATCCAGTGGAATAGATTTGAAAAGAGAAAAAAGATAGAGACATGAAGAATTCAGAAGATTAGGATTTGGGAGAACACAAAGAGTGGATGCACCTTCGCCATTGCAAACGATTTTGAGCCATGTCATTTAAGGTCTCTGAATTATCGATTGTTATCATCTCGCGAATCTCAACAAGGTAGTCTACACCTACCAACATTGCTCAGCCCACTTGTCAGTGACTTCATGGATTTGTGCCACGTTTTGGTCTGGTCGCCCCTAGCTTTCTTCCAATCTACTCCTACACCATAAAACATCGCTAATCAGGGCAGTCGGTGGTTGGGCATACGTAACACGTGTCCCAGACATCTCAACTAATGAAGTTTCACTATTTCATCAATCGATTTGCCATCCTTACCTAGTACCAGTTTTCTAACGACTGTATCACTTACTTCGAAGACACCTATGATCGAATACTAGTAGCCGACGAATATCCTCTACTCTTACCTGCCATGTTTCACTGCCATAAAGTAGGACGGAACGAACTGCTGCACAGTAAACCCGTCCTTTGGTTGCTAGACGGATATTTCGCCTACGCCATAAATGACTCAAGTTAGCGAAAGCTAGACGAGCCTTCTGTATCAGTGCTGATATTTCGTCACACACCAGACCACAAGGGCTGATGAGACTCCCAAGATAAGTGAAGCGGTCGACACGCTCAACTACTTCACTCCCTATCATTAGCTCGGGTGTAGATGCAACCCAATCCTGAAGTAACATTTTGTACCCCGAGTGAGAGAATCGCATCCCGAACATGCCTGCATTGTTGCTTATAGCGGTCGGAACACTTTGCACTTTGTTAGCGCCTTCACCAAATAGAACTATGTCATCGGCGTATTCTAAGTCAACATGTGAATCTCCCGGTTAAAGTTCAACCGCTCTACATTTAGGTGGGGAAAATGTTATTTCTAAAAGCACTTCCACGATAAAGTTAAACAAGAATGGCGAGAGTGGACAGCCCTGACGAACACCACTTGAGGTAATCAATTCTGACGACAATTCGCCATAAGCTCTAACTTGACCAGTTGTGTTCGAGTAGAGAGCCTTTATAAGGTTAATGTACTTCTTTGGTACTCCTTTCAGTGACAAACACTGTCATAGAACCTCACGATCAACAGAATCAAATGCCACCTTAAGGTCGAGAAATACTATGATTGTGGGACGTCTGAATGTGTGTCTGTGTTCTAGGACCTGACGTAGTGTGAACATACGGTCTATACAGAGACGTTCAGGTTGGAAATTAGGCTGGTTTTCTCTAGTTTGCTCTTCATGAGCTTTAGTTAGGCGTCGAAGTATTATTGAAGCTAATATTTTAGACACTATATTAGTCAAACTGATCCCTCGGTGATTGTCTCAAGAGGACTTTTGTCCTTTCTTATAGACTGGCACAATCAGTGATTGGAACCAATCAGATGAAATTACGTCCAGTTCCTAGATTCTCCCTAACACCTCAGTAAATTTCGCTGCTAGTACTGGACCGCCATCCTTAAAAATCTCAGGGGTAAACCTGTTATGGCCTGCTGCTCTCCCTCGCTTAAGATTTCCTATAGCTTTTTCAACCTCGTAAAGAGTTGGAGGACTTACCCTAACTTGCCATTCAGATCGACTAGGGATCGTGGGAAACCAAAGTGTGGCTGAAGGCCAGTTGAACTGATTCCTAAAGTGTTCTGCCCATCGATCCAATCTCCGGGATCGTGGCGACAGAGATGGTTGGTCAGGAAAACTTACGTTGGAAACATTAGGCATGTGTAATCATTTAGGCTTTCTGGTTGGTGGATTAACCTCCGTACCCATTAGACGTAGCTCCTCGCGATTGCATGTGTGGAAGATACCGGGATGAGGTGGAAACGACAAAACATGGGACGAGACAGAGCCTGATTTCTGAGGACTTGGGAGGATGCATCGAACAACAGGAAAGAACAGGAGACAAGTGTATTACAGTAAATGGAGAGTATTCTGAGAAGGGCATGACTGATGTACGCTGAATTTTGTAGAACAAATTTATCCATTACATCAGTTTGAGTACTCAGTGGATAGACCATGTATATCCCTTTGAAGCTTGTCAGCAGAATAGGATACTTGCAATTCTAACTATTATATCTTTTATGTTGCAGAAATAGAGCAAATCAAAATGTTTTCATACAACTGGTTAGTTAATTTTAAATTGGTTGGGACGAAAAAAGTTCTTTTAATGGATTGAAAGTTTCCTTTAATAAAGAATTACCTTCTATTTGCTTTTCTTCCGATGTTGACGTTACATTATCCCCTACAGAAGTAGGAATAAATACACCAGGAGGCGGGAGATTTTGTGCAGCTGCAGCAGGTCCAGAAAATCCAGTGGAGGTTGTGGGACGATTTGCCTGTTTAGATTCAAGAAGCGTAATCGAAAAATGATTGTGAAAACGGATTATTCAACCAAAGCTCAAAATCTAAAGTTATCTATGGGGTAGGCAGAAGCCTGACGAAGACAGTGAACTTTTGTCTTAGCATTTGAGTCCTTCGCCAAACATTTAGAATAAACAAAATTGTGCGTACAAATGAAACTTATTCAACCCCCTCTTCTATAATGGACTTAGCCACAAGTTTTTCGAAGTAATTATCCTCTCTCTATTTCCCTATAGACGTTTTATCTTTAGCTGACTTATTTCGTTTCTGTACTGTCTATGATTAATTTAAATAATACATTCATGACAATAGGGTTAGGATTCAAGGCAAAGTGTAATGGTGTTATTCTGTTATAAAAGTATAATCAGCAGTTTAATAATCTGTATGATGTAGCGGACTAGTCAGTCCAATCACTATCAATGTAGAAACTAACAGGAGTATCAGTCGAAGTCTGAGAGTCTTAACTTAATTAGTGACTGAATGACCTAAGAAACTAGTACCTTACAAACGCCTATTTTACCAAGAAAAGCGTGTTTGTTGGTCAATTGCATTATTTCTTAAAATCAGTTCATCTAAGGACTTTGATCAATTATTTGGTCTTGTGAGCAGTCATCAGATCAAATTTTATTATTTTCCACCAATTATTTATTACCATTCAAATAACTTAAACATGTTTATAATAAATCCAAAACCATTTTCTATAACGTCTTAGTTCGCTGTGATCAGAAAAATAAGAGCAACCCCCTCGAGCAGCTAAAAAATTTTCATGTTAACCAACTGGTTACAAATGTCCTAATACTCTATAACATATAAGCTTATAACGTCCATTAAAACTCTACTCAAAATGACATAACGAGAGTGAAATGGGACAGGTTCATGTGCTCAGCTTTGAACAATAACTTAAGTATGATGGTTGGTGACATTACTGAGCTTTTTATTTATTTATTTATTTTATTTAAACACATAAATATTGGTACAAAGGGACACCAGATATATATGCGCCACACAAATCTCATTCGATTTGTGTGAGGGCTGTGATACTGCCCAGGTGCCCAAACTGTAACATGTGGTTTTCTTAGGGGACCACACCCGGAGACTTCGACCTAAAGGTCTAGCCCACAAGGCAGTGGAGAAACGTTAGGAGATGCAGTCCCATGGTAGCCGGTGACCAATGATTGATTCATACGCCATTTGTTCCCTCAGGGTACTGGAGCCCATGTGCACCATTGGTTTGGAATCAGGGTTTTCCAACTCTCCTAGGTGGACTTTCCGTGTCCACCGACCTGGTTAAAGCTCCGGACATTCGCTTTTCGTCCTCTCACTTTCGTAAACAACACCCCGCCACAAAAAGGCAATGAGTAGGACTTCTCTGGCAGAGGCTACATACCCGTGGCCATGTTAGAGCATTTCAAGAGGGCGGGCGGACTCTTCTCACCCTTGGTCGTACCAGGGCATTTGGGGGCTTTACTGAGCTTCCCAAAACCGAAGTGAAGTATGACACAAACTCTGGACCTAGTTAGTCTTTAGCTAGTAGGTTGTGCTTGAACCATACTTGGGTTTTGGAAACTGGGCAATAACATTGGTCTTCACACCTAGTGTGACTGTAAACTGAGTACATAGATTTTCTCATGGTAGTTGAATTACACTGCAGTCGAGCCGGATCAACAGCAGGGTATTTAGAGATTAGAAAAATATATTGGCGAAACAATGCAATACTGACGACCTTAAGCGATCAGATTCAAGATATTGGGTATTAAGTATTAGAGCGAACGCCATTGCCGGTAACTTGCCGCTGAAAATCATGTTTTTGACTAGATTTTATATGAACAGGACTATGATTTTCTTGTGGAACAATGTGTTATGGTCGAGAATTAAAGTTCAAAAGTGTTGGGAGTTAGAGGTCCTATGTATTAGAATTGGAGAGTAGGGCTTAAAAGTGTAAAAGTTAGGAGTTAGTGTTAACGAATGTTAGATTTGGGATGTTGAGGTGCCACTAGTTTCAGTCCAGTTTACCAAAATCTAGCTATAAGTTTACTAATTTTGCTAACATTCCAAATCTTTTGTAATTTGATCATTTTTTCAAAACGATTGTTTTACAAAAATTGCATCCTGATTGGGTTGCTCTTAAAACCTTTCAAGGTTGTCAATATAGGACAGCTTTATCAACATATTTAATGTTCAGTCGACTAAGCATCCTTGGAAAATTGAATCACAACCACCCAAATGTCAACTGAAAAGGTTCAGTGAACAATGAAGAACACAGAGTACGAAAAAATTAGGTAATAGACTAGATAGATGAAAGATTTGTTACCGTGTCACTTAACTTTTATTAGTCAGTAGTGTCCACTTCAATGAAAGAGCGCGCGTGTTCGTTTTCGTTTAACAGCAAACCCACTAATTCGAACAATGTATTGGTAGAGTGATCGACAACCCACACAGACTTTCGATCACTTTCCCAAACCTCCATTCAGAGCATCGGAAAGCCAGATGAGTGATCACCAGGAATCACTTATTTAGACACAACTTACATGATTGTATGAGTAAAATACAGGACTACAAAGCATCACAAACAAGCTAGGACTTTTTTATGCATAACAGTTCGACAGATTTATGGTTGACTGGTTACAATTTCGAAATAGTATAAGACGGTAACCACTGACGAGTCAAACAACAGTTCATAATTAGGACGAGATAAAAATACCATGAAGAAACTGATTGGCACTCTTCAAAAATATACCACATCTACAGTCTAGCAGATGGAAAATCTCTGTTAAAGTATACGTGAATTGTGTAAGCAGATATGAAATTGAAAAGTAAAACCAGGGGTTATATCTAATCGAACAATTTTTTGTACGACAAACTCCGAGATTAAGAAGCGGATTTCTGGTTTCAGTTTGAGATGAAAATAAAATGATTTGCTAAAACTAAAAACCCTGAAAACAAACAACAGCATAAATTTACAAATGTTCATGTTTTCCATTACCAACTAACATGGATGGCATACTGCATAATAGCTTTTGTACATCATAACACGGGTTTGTGAGAAAATTATCATTGACCATATATTAGTTGGAAATGGTACAGATGCATTTCTTCAATCTGAAAGTAGTGGATATTTTGTTATTCTGTATTTTCCTATTGTTATGATTCCTCTCATTACGATCCAGCTACTTTTATTATTTATCATTCTTGGACACTATTTCACTCAGCCAGTTCTTAAATCAGAACATGGTTGAATAGGGACGTAATTATGTCCCAAAGAACAAGGTTGGATGGGAGTAGGAATCACAATAAGAAAAACATTAGCATATTTATAATCTTTACACAAGACCCTAGGGTCTTCTGCAAGTACCTTCTAGCTCTAATTTGTTAAAGCCAATCAGCGTGCTCCAACACAATCCTGCACGGGACATACTTTAATTCAATCTATATCCCGCTAACACTTATCTTTTACAATTATAATAATCATTATATTATCACGTATTTTACATCTATTGACTTCTTAGTATGTGGTTGTTTGTTCTCTTTTTGGTTGCTTACTTGATTTTGTCTTGCTTTGCTACAATATATTTAATACATTTAATAGCTACATTAGTGTGAAGCATATTATCTCGAACCAATTTCTGTCAGTGGGTGTCGCAAAAAATTTATATTGCTTTGTATCCATGTTCCTAAACGAATTAGTGGATCGATAATGAACAGAATACAGTAAATAATATGGATTCAAATGTCAAAAAGGATGATAATATATTAACTTACTCCATTAAGACTGTTCGAACTAATTTCCTCAGCGGACAGTGTCATAACTTTAGCGGAAATTGATGCGGCTGCAAACGCGACAGCCGAAGTAGATATTGGATTGGTGGAAATTGTATTTAAACTTTTGTTAGCATTAAGTTCGAACGGGAGAGGAACTCCTTTGGGAGTAAGTGCGCGTCCAACACGAAGTTGTTGTCCCGCCAAGTCGAAACAATTCATGCTTGAGACGGCCGCGATAGCAGCTTCTTCCGATTCGAAATCAATATAACCGAATCCCCGATGACGACCAGAACATTTAGGATCTGGATACAAGCTGATCGAATAGCGTAGGCAAGAAGTTGCGGAAAATTAACGTCACCAGAATTCTTAACCAGATGGTAGACAGCACCTAATGGCTTGACTATCATAAATTAAAACACGCAGTACGAAAAAGTGCTGGGTTGAAACGATTTTTTCTATTACAGTAAGATGTACACCATAAAGTGTAGGCATAGCTGCTTCAGACCTTATACATATATACACACTTCAGAACTACCTGGTGTTAGATATCTATTGGTTGAAATTTAACGTGAAAAACTCTGTTCGCGTTGTACTTAAGGACTTCAATAGCCACATTTGATGTTAAGAAATGCTACAATAAGTAGCAACACAACACTGGTCGACGTACAAATGGAGAAATACGTTTATTGAACAAGCAATCAACTAGCAAATATACCACGTCAAATCTGATAGTTATTACAGGATTCTGCAAGGTAAACAGAATGAGAAATTTGTTCACAAAACTTAGAAAGTGAGTTTGTTTGAACTATAGAAACTGATGGAAGGAGTTACATATATTGGATATGAACGGTGGAGTTTTGATCAAGTATTAAGGTATATCAGCATTAACAGGCAAACAAGTCACGCGGGGACTTGAACTAAAGTACACTAGTCAGACCTAGAGATAGATGTTTAAACAATTAACTACCTTAGCAGGATAATCATAGTATCGCGACAGCCAAATTCAATTGTACGGATGTACTCGAAAAGTAAGTAGCTGTGAATCCAAAATTCCAATTTAATTGAATCTAATCAACATTTGTCTTTTGAAGATTAAATAAAATTCAAGACTTAGATACTTAAGGTATATGTCAAACTTCACAATACTTATGGGAGTTTCACAGGGATGAGTCATTTCTTTAGGTAAACTAATTAGTATCCAGCCCAGTGGTGAAAGCAATTAGTTGATTAAAAATGGAGACTGAAACATGCAAACAGCTAGGATTAGCCCTGCGACTACGGAGTAGTTTGTTGAAGATTACTTTTTAATCAACTTGCGAATAAAATGTCTTGGTACCGAAATTAAACGCCTTTAGTTCACTAGTTCGAGGCTCTATCATTGGAACCAAAAAAACACTAATTTTTCAACAAGGTCTGAAATTGACTTCAAACAAGTTTTTCTTTACTCTTATGTTAACGAGAAGTATTCATTTAAATGTGTTACATCACACTACCTGCTCACTTAGGTTTTTCTAGTCCCAACACTGATCAGACAGAATGGGTGCCTGATTGATTGTCGGGGCAATCAAGGACATTATAAGATTTGGGAAGAACGCGTGCTGGTTCACGTTGCTAAATCTCAAATCGAAAGGAAATCAACTAAATAAGAAAGAGGTAAATATCAACATTAACATCAATGTAAAACTAATTAAAAATGGTTTTTGTATCGAACTGTTGCGAAATACATTACATTATTACAGTAAATCAAATGACAAATACACAAGGTGGTAAGTTAGTGCCTAGATTGATCACTTGATCATGGTTTACCTGCAGCTGTTTACTTTCCCAAATGCCTCGAATACAGTTTGAATATCAGACTCGGTTAACTCTGGATGAACTGAAGCAATGTATACACGAGGCTTAGTACTGACTTCTGCGCGTAGTTCGGCTTCTAAAGCAGCAGTTTGAGGAGCGTTGCTTGGTCGCCCGACCTGTGATTTATAAAAGAGTCAGTTGGGAAAAAAGCACATCTAAGTTACCAATGGTATGACTTGCTAAAATAAGTTAACGGAGAAAAGTGATAAAATATCTTATCTGGCTAGCCGAAATAATGAACAGAAGTGAACATTCCTGAATACATCGAAAACCCGAACAATATAAAATACAGAATTTTGGGTGGGGCTTTAATTTATGGACAGCCTTTAGGCGACGCTAAGGTGACCTTGAGGATGTCCACCTGTTAACTAAGACTGAATGAAGGTAATAAACCAGTGTAAGGAATTGGAATCATGATTTACAGTTGATGGTTAGGGCGAAGAACTGGATTCAGGGTTTTTATTGCGCATTTTGTACTAAATATTCCTTGACAAACAGGTATGAAATCGATCTACACCATTATGATAAACATATATTGGGAGAAAACGAAGTCGTCTTCTCCCAAAGCAGAAACTCAGCAAATCTAGTTTCGTGCGAAAGGAGACGTTTCAAAATACGACCACGAGATGGAAAAAGATACCATCGATGCCTACACAACACCTACCTTTAGGTTCCTGCCAGCTAGAGTGTATCCATTCATTTGATCTAATGCCAAAGAAGCAGCTTCTGGGACCTCGAACTCAACAAAAGCAAATCCCTTGTGTTTTTGTAGAACTGTATCCCAACTAAGAGCGACAGACTTGATCGGTCCGAAGGGTGAAAACGTTTTTCTGATTTCTTCCTCTCCTATTTCAAAACTGATTGACCCAACATATATTCGACTCAAAAGAATAAGTGCCTGGTTCCTTTTAATTGTATTCAAGTCCTTAAACATGAGGGGAATTTCGGCAGATAAATACCTGTTGGTGCAGCTGTGCTGCTTGTTTGCTGAGTGCATTCTGAATACTTTGCTCTAAAGCATACTTCTTTGCCCTTTCAATGGCGAAACGCTGATCATCCGTCAGAGTCAACAGTGTGAAAGGTTCTTGTTTAATATTAGTTCCAAAGTGAATAGAATCTCCCATTGGCATAAGACTAATTATACCACCAGACTTCCGTAACGCGGCCGCAACACTCAGATCTACGTTAATCATACCGACGAATGATAGTACGATACGCGCGCCTTTGAGCTAAAGGATTGAAAAAGTTGATAAGATGTGTCCTAACAGCTGTCCAATTAGCAATCTCGATAAATTATGACCTCAGATTACTTGTTACCGAAACAACGAAAATAATCTATTTTCTTGTTTTTTTCATTGATATTCAGCAATGAACTTTGTTTTGTATCACAATTTATATATCTTGGTATATAGAAAGGCTTCGGTCCTTAGAAGAACGGGCGGTATGTCAGACCCAATATCTAATATCTTAGAAACAAGCCTGTGTGAATCAAACGATTCCATTGTGCATAATTTTTGGTTTTACAGTACAATCCCAGGTCTTTAGTTTCTTTCCTTATCGGAAAATAAGTCCCAAAAATAAATGGTTCTGTATGTCTTCGACATTAATTCTGACCTCATTAGTTTTAGTGGACACGCCCAAGTTGGAGGTGATTGGTCGTGCAACCACACCAGATCTCGAGTGAGTGTGCCGTACTTTGCATCCTTTGCAACTAGCGGCCAGCTTAGACCAGACGTTTCTCGATACATCGATAGCTTTCCAAACATATCTTCGAGACTTTTCATTTATGACTTCTGACTTGGCTGTATTATCACACTTCGATTATAAAGGCGATACGTGTAAAGGAGTTATCAAACTCCGAATACCTGTGGGGTCTTCAGTCTTGTTTGGATATGCAGCTGTGGATAAATCTACACCCTAGCCAAAAGCTCTCGTTCACCCATCAGCACTAGATCATAAGTGGGTACTCTATGTTACTCATCCCCTTCAACAACTAGTCAGTTCTACTCATATGCTCCTCGACATATCAGCTATCTTATAAGTGTATCTTCGAACTCCTTTATCTCTGAAATCTAGTTTGAACGGGTTTGGGGTCTCCCTACTATGGATGTTTTACGGACATCAGCGCTGTCAAGACCTGAATATCTGTGAAATACTTAGATGGTTTAACGATTCGGCTGCACTTCCAGTGAAATTGACTGTTGATTAGAGGTTATCACTTTTTTTGATTATAAATTAACGAATTAGTCTTAGGTATGCGGGATTGCTAGGGTCAGAAACTTTTATACTATAGGACGGGAGATTGTTTAGTCACAATATAAAGTATTATGAGGTTGATGGTGAGGATGAGTAAAGGAATGGTTCATGCATATCATGTGAACGGGTAAAGATCTAAAGATAGCAGATAGACGAGGGTGATAGGGGTGAGGTTAACGGAGATGGTCTAGTAATGATAATGATAACAATAGTAGTTATGGTGTTAGTAATCGCAAGTTGCGAGATGTGTATCAGGTACAGCTACTTCAGGCGAGGGACGATAAGCCATGGATGAGTATGTGGTTGAAAAATTTTCTCTTACAGCTATCAATTGAGGAGGTTGTGGTCACTTTGGATGGTAGGGCATTTCAAGTGAGTACTAGCTGTTGGATGATCAGTTCATTGTGGTTTACCTCATGAGATGAAACGTTAAACATTGGGTAGGATACTTTTACTGAGATGGCCTGAATAGCTCGATATTTTTCATACCATTATCAGGTTAACTCACCTCTGAAGGTCAGCGGGAACAATAATAAATGATAAACCCGGTCTTCGCATGGTTTACGTCCTAATCTTGTGACCCATTTTGCTGCACTTCTATGTGCTTGCTCAGAGAAATCTACATTCGTTTATTGGAGGTGAGTGTAGTAGTACTACGGGAAAAATGTTGTTTCAATCCTTTATGACTTCTGGACTTGTCCAATATTAGCTCAGGTTTGCTTCATACATCAACCCTCTTTACTATCACTAATTGTATTGGTATGCAACCACTTGATGGTTGTTTGACTCGTTTGCTTTCAAAATGCACATAGAAAACCTCTTCTGCTTTTAAGTTGTTAGGAATAATTCTTTGAGGATCGGTGATGACAAAGCTTCCCTTTTTCATGCTTTTTCTTTTAGACTCAAACCAAGGATCATATTTTGGGCTTCAATATAAGTTCAAGGACAAGCTTTTTTGGGCCGCCTCCGACTGTTTCTTACTCTTATGTTAGACACTCTTCTAAACGTTATCCACAAGTCTTTTAGTAAGGCTCTCCACCTGTTCAAAGCACTTATCTTCGTATGAAACAGTCACTCAGTGTCTAATTTTATGAAGGGTCTTCTCTTATTTGGATCATGAAGCAAATAGCGATATTTCTGGGGTGTCGTAGTAAACAATTTTCCTTGTAACTGTCCGTTCTTCGTCATTTGATAGGATGACCGTTTTCTGTGGTTATGGACTACGTTGGAAGTACCAAAAAGTAAGTCCGATCACGGAAGAGAGGTTTGATACTCAAACATTGCGGTATTTTTCTAGAAGCTAAATATGCCCCAAGTATTCTAAGTTTGACAACACCTTAACCAGAAACACCTATAATTGAATCGTGCCCACTCAGTGAAATCAAAAGTCAGAAGCAAGGAGGTTGGAAGATATATTTGATAGGTTATCAATATATGGAGAAGTTACTAATCTGAACTGGCTAGTGATCATAGGAGAGGCTGAGCACGGCGTTCACACTCGTGATCTAGTGCGGATGCATGACAGGGTGCCTTCAGCTGAGTGAGTCCATTAAAACTAATGTGGTCAAAACCCAATATCGAAAACTTACAGAGCTACTGATTTTGAGGATTTATTTATTGCTACATCAATATTGATCTGTTTTTCATGTATTTGTTGACAGAAAAAGCCAATAGTCCAAGTTAATGGTACATTGGCGAAAAAGGAGGCAATATATATGGATGTCATTCGTTCCCAATCCAAATCTGCGTGTTTCCCTTAGAAAATGAAATCGAGAAAGTTGTGGATCTGGGGTTCGAGTTAACTATTTTGAAGTTTTATTGTGGCAGATTATACATATCTAAAACTGAACGAATAGGAACTCCTGATTCTTGAACTTTGAGTAGACCATAGAGTCACACTGTGTTCGACCCAATGAGCATTTGAAGTATTCCTTTACTTTTTGATTCTTTAGGTAAATTAATCGGAAGTTTCTTTGCTTTCATATTTATATCCTTAGCGTCATTAGTTTTTGAAAGTTACTCCGACCATTTAAAAGTAATTTCATTTTATCGATGTAATCAATTTCGTCCATTAGAACTGGCCCTTCTCCTCTGTCCGGCTTACTTATGACTAGAGCATTATCTTTTCTAAGCATATGTAAGGCATCTCGATGCTGTCTGGCAAGTTGTGATCCTACGGTATATTTACTAATTTTGTATTTCTTTTAAAATAGTTGTGATCATGAGTTAATTGAAGCTAGATCATGGAAACACTGGACGACCGTTTCGTCCCACTGGGGGACTCCTCGGCACTGCACATCCACGATGCCGTCTCACGAGATTCCAACCCACGACCTATCGGTCTCGCGCACGAACGCTTAAACTCTAGATCACTGAGTGGGCGTCCAACGGTGTTAATGTCTAACTTTAACTAATCCATGAAATTCAGCAATCATTCACCATTGTCTTCAGTGAGTTACTATCTCACAACAGACCCAGTTGAACTCCACTGGTCTCTGCTTCTCACTAGAAACGGACATACAGTGCTTCCAGGTTTTCCACGGTGGTCTAGCTTCAATTGACTCATGATCTCAATTAATAAAATTATTATAATATCCACAAAAGTCCCTTCTAATATTAATTTTGCATTGTTAGCAGATGTCAACCTGTTATATCTGACTGAAGATCGAATTATGGGTAACTTCTGAGGAATATTCATGGAGTAATGTTATACACATATTCTTCTTATTTAACTGTTAAGAAACTAAACTATATTCCCCTTATTATATGCTTATATTTGACCTGCCGGTTACTGCTTTAGGATTTACTATTCTCAAGTTATTCCCAATCTACTAGTCATAGTTTCTTACAACCACAGTCATTTTCTGGCTTGAACGTGTTATTTTATATTTTATGCTGTGATGTGGTCTGATCTATTTGTTTATAAACCCAGTATGTTTGAAATAAACTATTCGTATAATGGAAGCTGATATTGGCGTTCTGGGCTCAACAGGCAGGGCTATGCAGGAAAAGGAGAAATAGGAACACTAGGCTGCTCGTACCGGTTAATACGTCATTATTTTTGCACAGTTTTAAGATTGTAAGAGTCGTATTCTGATTGGTGAATAAATCACATGACATTTAACAGGCCACAAGTCATAACACAACTAAAGTCGCTTAGTAGGTTCACATATGCATAAAAAGACATTACCGTAAATTAGAGTAAAACATGATGAGGATCTAATTAAAAACAGTTTTGTTCGCTTATATAAATCGTTCAAATCTCCAATTGTCGTAGTTACCCCTGGACTTTTGATGGTAATTATTATCTGTTTTCTGAACAAAATAATTGTTCCTGTGTCTCCCTGCGCAAGATGTGAGAAATGTTTAGGTCTCCTTCCATGAGCAATTGATTAGGCCTCCGTCGTGGCAATACTGACGGCAATTAGAGTATCTGTTTTATGCGTGCATCGTCGCCTGTGCACTGATTACATATTTATTCAACTTGTAGATCACCAACGTAGATGATCCATGTCGAATGATTGGGGGCCTACTACAATTAGACGGTAATGGTGTAACCAAAGTTAACTTTGAAGTCACACCTCGTAGTCAGCACCTGATGTCGTTTACTCCCTTGTCGTATAGAGATACTATTGCTACTCTGAAGACCGTATAACACAAAGGACGTCATTACAGAAGTATATTATTTAAAGTAGGTACAAGCGAATGTGTGACTTCTACTGCATGGGTCAGTCCATGAAGAACGATTAGCTGATGCGCGTTGGTTGTGCTTGACCTTGCCGGGAACTGATGTACTGGGTAGTTTGCATTTAACAGCAGTTGATTCACGATATAAACGGCCGAATTCGGTCCTTATGATACTAAACAAAGGCCTCACTATTATTTGTCCAAGGCTTTCTTGCTCCCCAGTAGTCCTTGATCAGGCATAGGCACATTAAAAACTACCAGACTTGGGCTTAGTATTTAATACTTTGCTCCTAATCTTGACTCATTGTTCGTTGTCTGCATATTGTTGCTCTGCCATACAACTACCCGACATCTTTCAGTAATGATGTCTGATGAAAATAACAGCTGAATGTAGGACGATTCAGCATGTAAATTGTTCTATTCGCTACACGGTCTCAACGTGTTTTCCTGTATTGACTTTCATTCCCAAGTGTCTTGCGTTATAAGTTTTTTCTACAGGGGTTAGAGCCTTTTTTGAGTGTAAGACCCTGTATTTCAAAGAATGATTGAGCGAAGTCTTGCCTTTCCTTAATTCGATGCGTTGGTTCGCCTCACTAAGTGGCTATAAAAAGCAAGACCAAACCTGACGACGGCTAATTATAAACCCATCAAACTGCTTAGGTACCTCAGAAATCACATTCGAATGGCGAGTTACTTGTTTTGACTAATGAACTGCACACGAATCGATCATTCATTTCATCTTACTACCTCAGTGCCTAGTATCTATAAAGATACTTTCCTACAGAGCCTTTTCCCCTCTTTTCACCACCTTATTTAAGACACTGATGCCCTTAGGTTCGTAATGAGATTGTTGCGTTAATCCTCTGTGTTGCTGCGCGGTGCTGTGTTTTGATAACAACCCTATTGATCTGGATCCCTGACTAGGTACGTTCCGCTGTGTAAAAAAGCTGAGGGAAGCCTAAGGCGTTATTTTATAGTGGAAGATTGTCAGGAAATTATGTCACACACTGAAGCGATTAAGTCGATAAGTCGATCTAGTCTCATGAAAAACTACAATATCTTGAAAAAAACTTTGTTACCGTTGAATGTAGCTTTTCTCTCAGCTTGCGTAAAGTACCCTGATTACGGGTTAGAAAAGATGCTGCATAGTATAATTATTCACCTGAACATTTACAAATACCATTTGTATGGTCCCTTAAACTTGTTCACACCACCTCGAAACGATGTATATTTGTTTGCAAGTCACCGAAACAAACTATGAAGGCCTCTGTCTTGAAATCGTAATGCTGGGAAATCCGCTCACAACGTATGCATCCATCTCAACGATCAATAGCTGAAACACATTATAGTGGCTTTGCTTCGCTAATCATTTAGCTCAGTAACCGTTGTAATATAAGTCTCAACGGTGTTTGAAATCAGAGGGCGAAGTGAAGCATCAACTACAGTTTATTGCCGAAAAGAGCAGATCACAAAGCTATAAGCACATCGAGCGAATTCGAAGCGGAGAGGTGAATAAGTATATGCGAGCAATTACATGGGAAAATTCTCAGTCAAAATGTATCAAGATGCAACAAGACAAAGCAAAATCTAATAATAGGATTTGAGTACATATATACATGGGGAAACTCCGCCTGTAGCTCTTCTAGAGTTACTGCCGGTCCCAAGCCCGGGTAAGGGAGGAGGGTTGGGAATGGGGTTAGCGATCCCATCCCGTAGAAAACTGAAAAACGCCAACCAGAAAAAAATAATTCAAACTATTTAAACTCTGCCCTGGGAGTTGAAGGAATAATTATGACGAAATAGAAGCTGATATGAAAAGGATGAATAACAACTGGATAAAACTGGAAAGGATTGGCCAGGACAGAGTTGGATGGAGAATGCTGGTGAGCGGCCTATGGTCCTCCACGAGGGGTAACAGGCGTAAGTCAAGTCAAGTCAGTCATACATGGGGAGAACGAATCATCGAGTGGTATTTAAGTAATCAACATTTTAGCTAGAATCTGTCATTTGTTTTATTGATAATAACAGTACAAAGAAATATGCGAATTGTTATTATCTAAATAACATTTTATGTTGGGTAAGTTAGTAAAAGGGTTTAACCGAAATTAACCATAATCAAAATTGGTTGTAGGATAGTTGCTATAACTTCCTGTCGCTTAAAGAAACAAGGACCGAAAAATAACAAGTGCTGTATTGTTCGAAAATATAGGAAACAAACGTTGGCACGTCAGCAACAAACAATTAGTTCCTCTTGTGAGAATATGTACACTATCGTTATCTCATACTTATTTCAGACAACTTGAAGTTTTTACATAACTTATTTTTGTAGTCTTGGTCAAGTTCAACTGCAGATATGCGTAAAGAAAATTTCGTTAATCAGAAACTTTGTCCAAATAAGCTGGATTTCGCAAAAATAAAAAACACTGCCATTACTAAGAATGTACTCGGCAACAGGCTGACCATATGATTGTTGTTCGTAAAGTGAGTAATAAGGAGTACATGTAGACCAGCTTCATCAAAGGTAAAAAAGCTTTAATTGGACTTAAATTATAGGTTATGATCGAATAATACCTTAGTTTGATCATTCATGACAGCCGTATGTAACAAGTTAATAAATAAAATTAATAGGCTTTGCAATAAGAAGAATCATGATGTATTTCTTGACAGTCGTCATAAAAATATGTGCAAAAATACTGTATTAGATGAATGCCTGTAAGTGGTGGATTATATAGATGTGCGGAGATATCAAGCGTACATAGAGACTAACAACAATATTGTAAGAAACTTATAATACGAGGATAAAAAAAACAGGAGTTTTGGAATAAGGGCGTTCTAAGATATATTTGAATAATGGTCAGTGTATATGCAATCTGTCTTTACCTGCATTCGGTTAGGGGTGTGTTCAGTAAAATTAGTGAGGTTAAGACCAATCCTGAAGACCCACAAAGCTAATTATTTTAGGAGATTTGTAATTGTAACTGTAAGAAGTGAGTTGAAATCTCTCTTGCAGGTGTATGGACATATTTCCAACTTTTCGGCAATTGAATTGACCTCTGTTGTGTTTGAAGGTTTACAGTTAGGTTTTATTTGGTTTAAGTGACGGACTAAATAGAAATTCTGATTCTAATGAAATTGAACACACATCTCCAGAAATCTATCTATATAAGTCACAGGAGGTTATCAACAGTTGTAGATGATAGGTTCATCTCTTACAGTGACCTTCATTGATCACACCTTTGTAGAGTATTTAGTAAGGTTGACACCCATGTCACAGTCAATTTTTTGGGTTCACTCCTGGTATATATATAACGAATACTTTAGCTCGCAAATTTCTGGTTTTGACAGTTGAATTACATTCAAGTTATTACTTCTAGTTAAATAAAAGGATGGGATGTTGAGGTTCATTGTTCCTTAAAATATTACACTTAAGTTTATAAACATGTTCACTGTGGCACAAGAGGTAATAACAAGAAGCTATAGAATGAATGAAACCAAAAGTAAAACTCAGTGTTCGTTAGATAAACCTAGTTCTACTTAAGTTACAAATTCAATCATTTATTAGTTAATACAGCCCCATAAAATCCTTCACGACGTCTGTCTAAATATACATTTGGATTACAATCGGTAAAAGCTGTTACCAGATTTTCATAATGAAAAAAACTATGTTGAAAGGAATAAGGAGAGGGTAATTTTCCTAGTCTATGTATGAAAGAAGAGAAGCGAATTGATACGTTTTAGATTTTGTAAAAAACGATTGGGATGGTATGATAATCAAAAGTATTTGAATTGTAGTATAAACTAGTAATCCCAGGAATAAAGCAATTTAATCAAAAAGTATTAGATGAGCCCGAACGAATGTATTGTATTTGGAATTCAAAATTACAACAGTCATCAATACAAAGAAGTCATTGATTTATTTAAACATCACATCCTCCACAGCTCAAATTGGAGTGTAAGTGTCTGTAATCAATTGTTCGTCTTCTTCTTAAGTTCATCTTACATATGTCCGAAAGTGTATTGGATGTAGACTCTGTTTTATCTAGATTACACTCGTAAGTATTAGAATTAACAACCGAAATTGGAACACACTCACCTGGGTTCTGAAATTGTATACAATCAGCATGTCGGTTGTGTAGTGAAACCATTGATATTTAGAATTTGCATCATAGACTTTCCAACAATATCCTCCCCCACGAAGTAATGTTGAGTCCTTACGCCGCAATGTTTTAGCCAATATGACGTTCCCAATTTGCATTATCTTCTCAAATCTCACGCATTGACTACTGTGAGTATTTGGGGATAAACACTGATATATAATTTGAGGTATTCCATCACGTGACTTTGACTTGAATAAAAATCATGATACATATTCTTTTTGTTATTCATATTAGAATACACAGATGGATATGCGTTGATATATGTAATTAACACATTTGACTCAACTAGGCTTGATTTACCTGCGAAACAATCGAATAGAAAACATTCATCTGCCTCATATTCATTAGGATAATCTTGGACTTGATTTGGATTCTCTGTCTGTGCAAACTTCACTTCTGGGCAAACTGGTTCTCCGATTATTTCGGTAAATTTTGCTATCCCCTCTGATTCATCATACCACTGACTAGGGATTCTATTCAACATACATTGTTCGTGAGAGTATCCAACATCTGATACAATGACATCAGAAATATGATTAGAATTCGACTCATTCGGAACATATTTTTCACATTCATTTGGAATATCATTAGAGATAAATTGATTGTGAGGACCACTGATACTTGATATGATATCAGAATTCGATTTCTCTGAAATATTTTCCTCAAATGGATTAAGAGTTTCATTAAAGAATAATGAATCATCAGGGAATTCAGCATCTACCAAGACTGAATCTGGTTTTTGATCATGATTTGACTCATTCAACATTCTATTCTCAGAGTTGTAAGAAATTCCACCAGAAGTATGTGAATTATTACGACAAACCATATCTGGTTCAATAACATGAGAAATCCGATAAGTTTGTTGGTCAAAATTTTTTGTCTCACAATGATTCTGGGTTTCATTCAACTCTAGACTGCTATGTGACGTTATACCACTTCTAGATAAAGATAACTGATCATTAGAAGCATCCATCTTAGCATTACTTTCAGCGAAATGAAGCATGGTATTACAAACTGACTGAATATGTCCAGTTATACCACATTTAAAGCATTGAGAATTACGAAATATACATGAATTACATGGTTGAAACTTGCCACACAACAAGCATTTACTAAACTCGTGCTAATCTTCATGGACTGTTTCACAGCTCAATGAAGTATTATATGAATAACTTTGATTACGCATCGAACTGCAACGACTTAATAAAGTAGTGGAATTCCTGATGTTTTGGCGAGTCATTTTATCGGATTTTTCTCCTTTACGGCATTCGAAATTTGTATGCTTCACATGGTCCAACAGTAGTTCTTTGAGAGTTGTATAGGGGAGTGAAATCGGTTTGTCTGGAAGTGCCAAAGTCTTTATAAGGTTGTATGCTTCTTCGCCGATGAACGTAAGGAAATGGGCCACAATATTAAAATCGTCATTATCTTCCTTGGTCATAGCCCAGATTTCGAACCTCTCCATGAACTCCTCAAAAGCATTAAAACCTGAATTTATATCCAACCGTTCCATTACAGGCTCAATCGCGACGCCAATATGATAATCAGAAGTATTGAAATTGTAGTATAAACTAGTAATATCAGGAATAAAGCAATTTAATCAAGAAGTATTAAATGAGCCCGAACGAATGTATTGTATTTGGAATTCGAAATTGCAACAGTCATCAATACAAAGAAGTCATTGATTTATTTAAACATCACAGATGGTTTTATGATGCGCGATGAAGCTTATAGGGGCTCTAAAGGAGCTGAAAAGATTCCATTCACTCAGAACCTTTCCGAATATCAACGTGGCATTGTCTAACTTTCCTACTTGCAAACTGGCTGAATTATAATGATGTTATAACCAATGCTAAAACTATAAATACCCCTGTATTTTGTACATTTTTGACTCTTACCCAATAATTACTTCATCTGCTTCTTGAGTCTTTTGATTTGAGACTGTGGGGTTATTAATATTCGAGTGTCGTTAGTCGTATATCGTATTTTGTCTTAGTCAAGTAGAGGATGTTAAAGAAACCAAGTGGTTTTCAAAGCAACAGTGTACAATGATGAGTCTACTCATGAGCAAGGGGTCTAACATCCATTAACCTCTGAATCATTATAAATGTAAGATACCATTAAAGACTTAGTAAAAAGAATTGGGTCTTTCAAGGGCTACAGAAACATATGTTTGGAGGACTCATAATCCGTGTTAATTAAATGTACCACGTAGTATATTTGAATAGAAAAAGCCAAAACGTTGATGAATTTTTGTCTTAAAGTATAAATATCAGTGAAAAACATTCAATATGATCATAAGAAACATACATTATATCTGAATAAATTGTAAAAAATATTGATAACAACACACAAACACAAAAGACAACGAATAATTTATTGCAAGAAAGATAAAATAATCTTTCTAAGAAAAAAAATGTCTTCCTAAAATAATAATAATAATAATAACAATGATAATAATATACAACAAAATGTTCTACATTAAGTGAATGCTTGTAGCTCCTCCGGGGGCTACCGCCGGTCCCAAGCCCGGGTAAAGGAGGAGGGTTGGGCATGGGGTTAGCGATCCCATCCCGTAGAAAACCGAAAAACGCCAACCAGAAAAAAATTATATATATATGTATATATCATAATCACGAAAATATTATCCGATTACTAGATCAAACAAAACAATGAGTGGTTGATCATTATGAAATAAAAGTTAAAAATATTACACTGAATTTTACAAAAAAAAACAGAAAATAAAACATAAAACTCATTATTATTATTATTATCAGTAAAGAGGATGGGAATTCACAGGGGTGTAAAGTGTATGTCATTTGAGACAAGAAATAAATTGTAAAATTTTGGTTTATTTCATTGAGGTAGTTGAATAATGAAACGTTAGAAATAATAATTATTATTATTTTGAATTATGATTAGAACAATTAGATTTACAAGTGAATATTAATTTAGCATTAGATTTTGACAATAATGTAGATGATGTTGATAATGCATCATTGAAAAGTAATAAATTATCATCTGTCATTATAGATTGAATTGAATTTCTTCCAATTGAGGAACAGGTTAATATATTAGAAATGGAATTGAACCATCTGAAAGAAAATACAAAAATGATTTAGGTTTAAATTTTCTTCGAACAATTCATTTGATAATAAAAGTTTTAGAGAAACAAAATGACAAAAATATTCATATTTTAATGTACATGATCAGTGAAAGATATTATAGATAAGTAATTTGATAAATATTGAACTTTATATGGTTGAGATCATGAGTCAATTGAAGCTAGACCACCATGGAAAACTTGGAAGCACTGGACGGCCGTTTCGTTCTATTGTGGGACTCCTCAGCAGTGCGCATCCACGATCCCGCCTCGCGAGATTCGAACCCAGGACCTATCAGTTTCGCGTGCAAGCACCTAACCACTAGACCACTGAGCTGGCATCCAACGGCCATCCAGTGCTTCCAGGTTTTCCATGGTGGTCTAGCTTCAATTGACTCATGATCTCAACTATATAAAATTACTAAAGTCTCCACAAA
This sequence comes from Schistosoma mansoni, assembly GCF_000237925.1. Lineage (NCBI taxonomy): Eukaryota > Metazoa > Platyhelminthes > Trematoda > Strigeidida > Schistosomatidae > Schistosoma > Schistosoma mansoni. The sequence continues at coordinate 778,406 of NW_017386000.1, forward strand.
ATCCCCCTTCTCAAATATTGACCTGTTGACATAAAGTAAGCTGTATATGGGTAGTATTTAAAAATGTTTCCTATTGCATAAGTTAATCTAATTTCGGAAAAAATTGAGAATGAACGTTGATTTGTTGACAAAAATAACATAAACTCATACGATGCAACTATTATAACTAGACAGAGATAGTAGTAGGACTACCTGTTATAACTGCGAGAAAACTTCAAGATGCTACTTATTATTACTGAACAAGGACTGAATAAAGAAAGACTGTTGTGACGCGCGGTGTGTAAAATCTAATACTGATACACGGTGTACTACGCGCTAACCTCCAAACTGAGCGAGAATACAAGTGTAAGCGAGAAAGTGTATCGGGCTACCGAATGGAATGCACAAATATATATATATATATATATATATATATATATATGCCACTCTAATCCTTAGGAATTTGAGCGATTTCTTAGCTAAGAAAATGCATTTGTCCTTTAGGTCACTTCTGATTGGCTCTTCGTATCAAAAACTTTATCATGCACTACCAGTAAACCCACAACTGATCGGTATCTAAATTTCAATACACTGAGTTATATTCATCACCTTATTTATATGGCGGTCGATGGTCAGTTCAATTTGGATACGTCAAACTAACTGGGCATTATTCGACACAAGTTAGTTAATAACTTAATGTATAAATATAATTTGGAATATTCTATACCTAAACTGCTCTAATTTATAAATATAAGCGAATTACTGAGTTATAAATTTGCTCCTCTCTGACATCTCTCCCTTTCTTGATTGAATGACCATTTATTCCATCATGATTCATATGTTAATACGCAAAAAATAGGAACTACAGGAAGTGATGACGAAACCGATTACTAGCTATTATGAGTTCTATTAGTAATCATTCTACCAATCAGAGTATAAGACTGAAAAATGAAAACGATTCAGAGTGATAAAAGCTTTCAGTGTATTCTATAAGATGGTCGCAATACTATCTGGAAAGCTTCTGCTGTGTACCATCTATAAAACCCTATTTTCTATAGAAACTAATGATGCTTATCTCATTTAATAGGAGAATTTAGGTTAAATAGTTTAGCCAATATATAAGTGGAAATATTTGTAGAAAAAACAACGATAAATAATTATGATAAAAGTTAACTAGTTGGTGAAAAAGTACTACTGATAACGTATCATCTTCATTTAAACTTGATTTGTTAACGGATAAAACATACATTATCATTGCAACATTTCTAAACGAAATTTTATATAACACTGATATTATCTTACAATCAAAACATATCAATATGATCACTACTACAAGTAAATAATGATTGTTAATTGACGCAACAATGATAATTATCATGTTTGGGCTGTAAATTTGAACCTCAGGACTGTTTTTTATTATCAGTAAAGCCTTATATAATAGATGCTGGATAGTCGAATTAAACACTATTACAACATACCAATGAATAACTGGTAACTGACAGTTAATGATTTACCATTTAGTTG
>NW_017386000.1:780131-810626 GCF_000237925.1 Schistosoma mansoni
TATATAAATAGTGAATATATTGGAGTATTCTACAGGTTTCCTATCTGCAAATCGAAAAAGCAACGAAACAAAATCATGAATGTAGAACATTGGCCTTTTTGAACTCTCATAAGGATGAGAAAACATTTTTTGGGGTGCCCGTAATGCTCTTTGTTAGAGTTACGGTCTTTACGAGTCTGAAGTTCTCTGTTAATAATGAAAACTACGATTGGTCAGTCTCTTGGACATAAAACAAAGGTTGTTAATTTTTGAATTTCTAAAATAGACGTAAAAGCCATTTTGTTGATATTGAATGTCTCGTCCCCATAGGATGCTTTTATCTACAACTGAATAATTTTACAATACAATAGTTTTTTTTTCAAACAGTACGACTATCTTCAAAAAATCCACTTTTTATTCACTAAGAGCAAAAGTGATAAACTTACGGGTCTGTCACTTTGTAATTGTCTCAACAAAAAACAAATAATTAACAACATGTTGTTTCTACCGCTAAGTTGGAACTAATACCTGAGATTTAAGAAGAAAGTTATAGAATCATGCAAAATTTCGTTGTAACAGCCTTTTGAGAAACATCATAATTTTCTAAAATTTAATGTTATATACCATGAAAATAGATGATTCTACATTTCTAACAAATTTGAATATAAGAGTTTAAGTAGTCTGTACGCCTGATCACACAACATTTTATATTTTGCATAGACAGAGAAAATTCAAAATACTGGGCACTAAACTATTCAGTATCTATCTTTGTGAATGCAAATATAAAAGCACATGTATAAAACATTCAAGATATATACACACACACGTATACCGATGAAATCATAGTCGCTGTACAGAAAAAGAACAGTTTTAATAATCACTTAAGAAGAAATGAATTAAACAAATTTAATTACCTTTTCAAGAGGTAAACATTTTCAGCTTGAAAATGATAATCTTTATTATTAACAGATATTTTAATAATATGATCAGGTAGTATACGATAATGCTGTCGTTGTTGATTATGTTTAACATCCGCTAATCTAGTTGAACATTGACCATACAATAATGAATTAGCGGATATTAATTCAACAGTACACCTATTGGTTGATAACCATAAACGTGCTAATAATTTATGATGATTGTATGAGTTATAAAATTTTAAGCATACATCTGATAAAATGGTCCATAATTTTTGTTTACTATTTGTGCCACGTTTAGATAGACGAAATAAATAACCAGACATTTCATTCTAAAATTAAGAGAAAAGAATCGTATAATTTGAACAACAAGTCGAAAATTAAGAATCGGTGAGGTAATAAGTTTTAATAAGAAATGATGTAATTAGAAAAAGTAAAGTGTTTAACACAATTTATGAGTGAATGTATTTTTTCTAAAAAAAGATAGTAAATTCAAAACCTGTGAACAGTGTAGTTCAATCATCTCAGGTATAACATAAATATCGTCAAAGGAAATTCGAGGAGAGAAATAAATATAAGACAATGTGAACCAGATATATCACAAAACAGAGAAAATGGGAACTTATTTGAAAGATGAAGCTTTTTCTGAAGAAATAAGGTTTTGCATATTCAATATCACCTTTGCAAGTCATTCAAGCCGAACAAGTTAAATTCGATCCATATAAGCTCACAGCACGTTGTTAGTTCACAAATCTCTGTCAAATACATTCATATTAGCAAATAAACTAGATAGTATTCGTATAAAAAACCTGTAGAAATTCTACTCTCAGTCGTTTCATTATACGTTTAATACAACTACCTGTAAATTCGATTCTTGTAAATGTAATTGAAATCCCGTTTCGCTTGAAAACAAGATGGACTCATATAGGTTTACTGGTGATAATCAGGTGTTCTTCGGATATTTATTTTTTAAATCCACTTTTTAGCACATAACTGAGCGCATATTTGAGTGAGTTTTGTCTAAATGACTTTGGTAACGGACAGGAAACTGTTTGTTTAAGTATTGTTCCGTTCACGTTTCTTTCTCATTAACCCATCTCGGTAGATCCATTATATTTTTGCTTTACGTTGAAGTCTAAAAGGTTGAAACAACTACTGTATTCAGACATACTTTTGATAGACAATTTCGCATTTTCCAATAAATACTAATCTCTTATTATAAATGTTTATAGTCAACCAGAATGAGACATTTTCAGGGTATTTTTAAGACTATAGAACTAGTTTGATAGATTAATATCAGAAAAATTGTATAGTTGTACAATTTACCCATTCTGTCAAATATTTCACTTGAAATATCTCTTGACAACTACAAACATTTTTACTAAAATACTCCATGCATCAGTCCCTAAGTTTTATTCTTGATTGATACACAAAAGATTAAGGAATGTAAACTATTGAAATACTGAAATAAAAAATACAAATAGTATGGCACAAATTTTTGAGTCAAATATGAGTTATCGCAGTTTCTGTGTTATTTCATTCATAACACAGGCAACGTCTGGTACTTTTAGAAGGAGAGATTTGAAAGACGCAAAACACAATGGCGAAATTATATAGTTAAAAGAGGGAAAATCCCTTTACATGGATATTAAAGAATAACAATCAAATAAATATGCAGCCAAGATAAATTTGACTTGTCTTAAAAACACATGTTATAACAGGATTACCGTTGACACTTCTGATAACATTTGAACTCGCTGAGTTGAACAATCTCCAGGGAATCATGATGCGTAAATAGATAATCCAATTTAACTATCCTTTATTATATGGAGCTATGGTATGCAAAATAATCGATTCCCCATTTCTTCTAACCAGGCTCAGTGTCAAATGGCGTGTAACATAAAAACCTTTGGAATTACGAAAGTGGAACATTCCCAGGCCCCAGAATCTGATGTTTTAGGATAAAAAATCCATCCATGCTCAAATACATTGTTCTGAACTTTGGCACTGCTTACAGAGTATTGTCAGTGTATGCAGTAACCAGACTCATAGAATATTAAAATATTTTTAGTTCAAAGGAATCGGGATTCATAAATAAGAAGAGTTAATCGTATAGAAATTACACATATCCAACGTTATATGATCAAATTGAAAAAAATTACAACATAAGCTCAGCACCGACAATGAATGTCAACTTGGGTTATCTCTCGTCTTGCAGAAGTGGCTTACAATCCCATGGTGGACAGTGTTAGTAAAAGATATATCCGTTGCATATCAAGTAATTAAGACGGATTTGGATAGCTGATATACAACTGTACGGGAAGATATGTCGTTCAAATACTCTCAGTTGAAAAGTGTTACTTCGAGCAACATAAATATACCATTATCATGCACTTGTTAAAAAAACATTTGTAAAATGTCATTGAAGAAAAGTGTAACGATGGATTGATACACTAAACAACTCCGAATAATCTAAGTGCTGGCTTGTAGTGATCGAAATAGCTCGTCGTCTGATCTAATCTGAATTAAACTGATTTTATAAGGGGGAATCTAAGATAGTAATTAATGGCTAGTGAAATATTTCTATAAAACGTATCATTCATCGCAAAAGGAGGAAGGTAATGAAGATAGAAATACATTATTATTATTATTATTATTATTATTATTATTAGTGGACATAAAACAAACAAAGATTAAAAAGATAGTTACTAAATAGAGACAGGTTAAAATGGTGCTGTTAGTTATCTATAATACAAATAAGCCTAATAATACCGAGAGGGTCAACAGAGCTGTTGCTAATTTTTTAAAGGCATAAAACAGTCAAAACAACTTAAGAGAAATTGTTAACGGAACTCACATCAATTGTATTCAATAGTTTAATGGATGCTATAGATGCATGTTGTCGCCAACAATATTCAGCCAGACTATTTTGAAATGTAGGTATTAATGATGTAGAATTTTGAGAGTTACGTTGAATATCAACAGATTCTGATTGACATTTATGAGTATTGTCACTAGCTAGACATCGTTGCGTAATTTCTGTGAAAATTAACTTTGTAATAGAGGAATCTCGCAGACGAGTAACACCTGAAACTAAAAAAATGTCTTAAGGATTGATGAACAACCATTTTAATTGTCACTGAAAGTGAAATGATGAATTTCATGATTGTAAGTAACCAAAAACTAAAGTTAAATCTTAAGGATAAGATATAAACACTTGGTAATAGTAAAATCTGTGTATGTGTTATTTTTACAAAGAAGGGTTTAATCATCGCAAGAACATCTGACATCTACATTAGTCGGTCTTGAAATTAGTCGTTAGCTACTACTATTCATCAGGATTGGAAGGACTTCATCAGAACAAACTGACTTTGTTGTTTTATGAAAGCATTGGCTGTATGATTCATTGCCAAATATCTCAAAATACTATCCCCTTTTCGCTGGAAACTGGGACAAAAATCAGGAGCAGGACGAAGTATTTTAGAAACAATGAGGTTAACCTGAGAAGATTAAAGCCTATTTTAAAGCTAAAGCTAGTATTATTGTACTAGCGAAAAGTTTTTAAAGGCTAAAATGATGGATGAACACTTAAAAATATTTATTTAGGTGAACCAAACAAGTGGTTTGAAGAGTAATCAACTTTGAGGGCATTCTGACCAAAGCGATAGTGCTGCAAAGCAAACTGAGCTCAAATTTCTAGTGTATAACTGACTGAAGGTTTAAGGAATAAGTCATCAAGCATACATTAGCAGATCGGTAAATCATCGTCTTCTCTATTTAGATATGAAATCTGACAAGAATAATAACAAGTTTCATCACCAAAAGAACTTAAATGTTCGAAGTAATCAAAACGTCAATTCACATTCCGAGAAATTTACGACAACAATATCAAGATACTAAGTATACACAGTTTAATTTAACTATACAACATTTTCCATTTAAGATGAATGTGCAACATACCAGTATATTTAGAAGATTGCAGAACATGGTTAGAAATCGCGTTGTCATTACGATGTGTAAGAGAAGTATCTGCGTTTGTTGCATTGTTCCCCGATAGCTTAGAAATATTATTAATCCAAGTTTCGTAATCCAATTCGTTTTGAACACCAAATATAAAACGTTTTCGGTGTTTTCGCAATCTGTAGTAACATTGAGACTTCGTTTTTGAAACTTGAAAAGAATTAGATGTTGCAGTATCTTGATTAACAGGACATGAATTTGATACATCTGATAATTTATGAACTGGAGAACGACTTGAATATGTTACTACTAAGCCGAATTTTAAATACATTGAATCAGAAACTTCATCACTGTTAGCCTGGTTTTCATTTGAAATGTTTTTCTCAAGTATAACATTTGAAAGTGTTATGATAGCATGCAGCTAAAGTTTGGTTTGAAAACAAATAAAAAGTAAGGAAAAGCTTGAGATTAATATAATTAATGTTCAAATATCTTGTTTCACTGTAAATAACCAACATAATCCAGTTAAGGTGAATATTGTTAAAACATGACTAAAGTGATCGGACTGATTACACAGTCAACTATGTCAAAACATTTGTTGACCAAAACCATAATGCCCATAAACTAATAAAAGTAGTTTATGTGTGTGACTAGTAACAGTACTGATATTTCTTTTTCTTCTTTTTTACAAGTTTGATCTTGAGTTAGTCTGACATTATTTAGGTTTGTGGTAGTCTTTATTTCAGCTACAAAATGAACTAAGCATAGCGAAAAAGATATCTGGACATATTTTTACCAAACAAATACAATATATCAGTGGTACATTAACACCAGTCACATATTTCATTAGTGTTATAAATGCTGATGTTAAGAAGATTGATTAAAACAAAAACAGATACGTTAAAAACCCTTTAGATAAATTCCATTCAATTTGGTCGCAAATAACAGGATGCAATAATTCCCAAGGAGAAACTTGGACACTTGAATTTATCAAATCCAGTATTTGGAACGGAAAATAGAGGTGAATTTATAAAGTGGAACTCCATTCAAGATACGACGTCAGCCTTTCCAAGTTACAATACATACTTACGTAAGAAGTCTGTCTAAAACAATAATTTAGTCAACAATCAACTTAGATGAGGTCAATTTTCATCACAGACATATATCAGTTGAGGAATCCCTAAAATAAATTCCAACGTTTATTCAACCATGAACCTATGAGGGAAAAAGCTACAATGTTTCTACAAACTACTTAAGTGGAGAAGGTAATCTTTCCATAGATCACTTCAGCCGTATAACACTGTTCAATATCCAAACTTTAACAAAAAAACAATGCGATATGAAGATTAAATCATGTAGGAGATAGAAAAACAAACGACTAACTGATACAATTTAACAAGTAACAAAAACTACTTGAGAGTAACTTTCTGTAGTAAATTAGATGGTCATAAAAAAGTTATTTGATTTTTTCGCTTAGTTGTAAAACTTTCATACAAATCCCTAAAGAAGTAATTTTCGCTCACGGAAATTTCATAAACCAACTTAATAGTCACAGATAAGATAGAGAGTTTCAAAAATCTAAACTGTTCAAACTAATGGTGTTTTAAAAGATCCCACCATCATAACAACCATTCAAGAGAGAATAAGAATTGAGAACCAAACTGTATTGATGATAATAATGTACACACTAATTTATTATATGGTGGCAATAAATGTTAGATGCAATAAACCCTCGACCGAGGCTTTGGCTTGATTGGTATTTGTCAGAGATACACAGAACAATCTGAAGGAGACTGGTACTTTCCATACGACTAAGCTATTTAAACTATAACTGAGATGTTTATACTGACTGATCACTTAGATGTCACCAATCTCATGCTCATTACTTCTTTGTGACGATCTCGCTGTGTTGATATGGTATGACAAACTAATCCAATGGATATTTTTCTGAGGCTCAGGTTGCTTTATGATAGAATGTTTGTTGGTCAACTTATATAATCGCGTTTATTTACTAAAAAAAACAATATTTTAGGGACAAAAGTATTAAAGGTCAATAATTTGAATACCATATTGTAAATTAGGATTTTTTATGAGTAACGATAATCATAAAAACGTTTCTATAAAAAGTATTTTAAATCTGTGATTCAGTCAGCTTCATTAGTTACAATTAGTAACTACCTAATTATGAGGTATTTCTAATGCATACAATAACCAGTTCATTTGATTTTATAAGTGTTATCATTAAATATATAAAAGTGCTAAGCGCTACTTTTATCAACCCCAAAAGAAATATACTTAAGAAGATTTTATAAAGCTTTAATCTAAAACCTTACATTTTCAAATTTATCAACAATAAAAATGAAACTAATAAGTGAAAATGAAAAGAATAAAATTAGTCTTACTTTTAAGTATAAGCCAGCTACACCACGTATTCGACTAGTATAGATTAAACGATCTGTGAATAGAAAAACTAATCTAGGTTGAAATCCACGTCGTGAATATTTATTTAGCCAACCAAAATGAATTAGTGGATGAGTAGTTATAGAATATTGTAAAAAAGATGAAATAGACATTAAATCGGCAGATCTACCACTTTCGGAAGTATCATTATGATGCACTTGTCCACTATTATTATTATCATTATCATTATTAGTAGTATTAGTATTAGTATTATTGTGGTAAGTGGTGTTGGAACAAGACGAATAATGATCTTTTTCTAGATTTTCATTGATACACTTATTTGAAGTGAACAAGAAATTCTCCAGAGGGAAGATAATTATTGATAGCTGTAGTGTTAAAGCAACTCTCTCAGATCGATCTAAAGTGTTACTTAAAGACCGATTCGATATTATGTAATGACCGAAAATCGCTATAAATGAAAAGAAGTAATAAATTAAAAGAAAGAAAAGATTAGATGAATATTAAATAATTAGTTATGGAGATAAAATTTGATACTAGTGTAATAAAATAAAGATATAAAACGACATATTAGTTAGTAAAGCAAAAGTTATAAACGATTGTTAGTCTTTTGAGTTGATTAAAATGTGGAACGGAGGTGGTCTATTGTTGTTTTTATTTCACTGAGTCATGTGATTTCTGATGAACTAATTTCGAGGAAATCGTTAAGTGCTCTAACCACTAAGGAATAGCTCTGATAGTATATAGATGAATCAGGTGAGAGATTTTATGTACTCGCATAGAATGCGATGAGTTGAGCACAGTATAACATAGAACAGATTTGTTTCTAACATCCGGCTAAGACTAACATACTCTGATTATATGTCATATCAAAAAATTACCTGATGTATTGCAGTTCATTTGATTCTTTCGAGGTGTAATACATTTTGGAAAGATCGAAATAGATCATATTTTTGTTCACTTTGGTTAATCTTGGCAACTGACACTAAATAGTACTGAATTTAATCAAAAAATGCTAACAATATTCAAGTTTATTACTTTTGTACAGTAGATAGATTATCGAAACAAATTTTTCATGTCCTTTTAGTCGATATGTACCTATATAATTGCCTAGTTCTTGTAAAAAAATTCAAAACTGCTGCTAAGTAATACATAAAATGTTGTCGTAATTGTAAATCGAAATAAATATACCTACCAAAGATCATAGAGATTAGAATACTGTAATTAATTTTTGAAGAACAATATTTATATGTAATTCGAGGGAATCATAATGCGCAGAGAACTTGTATAACATGAGATGTTTATAGGAAGGATATTCAAAAGTTATACAATTAATATATATATATATATTCATTTGTAGTGGTTGTATCTGAACTCAGTACCTAAATAGATAACGCAATGGGGTTTTAAGCGAACAGTACTGGGTTCGGATCTCGGAGTGAACATTTACTCTAAAATGTAGGTACATCCAGTCGAGAAGTCAAAAATAGGACGAAACACCCGTCCTGGATTCAACTACTAGCCACCATCCATCTCTGCTCATAATATACACATATTTTGTTAACAGTCTCATTAAATGTTAAAATGAAAAAGAGGAAAATCTCGAAAGACTATCTTCAGAGAGTAGAAGAAAAAGAATGATTATGACACTGAAGATAATTTAATATTATTGAATAAATCGGCTACAGAAACTAAAATATATCACACACAAACGATTCAAAATAAAATGTAAAAAGTTTTACCTTTACATAAAACTGAACTTGAATGAGTCGACATTTGATTCACTAGAGATTGTAACAAGTTACAATAACTACGAAATCTACGACCAGGCAACAATAAATAATGCCATAAGTAACCAATAGAAGATGATCGACTTCCTAAATTATATAATACTTTCCGTGTGATTGCTGAAGAATTTTCTAAATTCTTATCCTTCCATTTATCATTATTATTCGAATATAGATATTTAAGAATAAGTGACTGAATATTTTCAGTATTATCATTATCAATATTAGATAAATTGTTGTTATTTGGTTGATAATTAACACTCTCTTCATCTGTGTTGGAATATGATGAAAGAATATCGATAAATGCTAAAACCCATAATTCTGTGAGTAAATCAGCTGAATTTTGAATCCAAATTTCATAAAACTTAATTTAAAAAAGAAAGTAAATAAACAGAAGAAAGTAAGGATTATGAAAACTTATAGTTATATAAAGATTGAGGCATTAGTTCCAATTGAACAAACACATCAAAGCCTGGTGATAATTTCAAGACAGCTTTAATTAATCAGAAAATATAATTATATATCCATATATATGTAGTTTTGATTCAAATAACAAATTGTATAGGGGGTACAACTAGCAACAAACAGTCAACAATATATATATAACTAAGCAGGGTAAATGAATAGATGAACACTAATTGTATTAAACAACCAAATGACAGTCAAGTAACAGAATGAAATAGTAATTACTGGTAATTTATATAAAAAAATCATTATGTCGCACACAGCAGCGCGAAAATGCTTACATTAACATCAGTCTTGTCATTTGTCAGAAGTTGCTAACATGAGGCAAGGTTTACCAAATTAGCATACTTTATTTAGTCTGTAGTCGGTAGTCGTGCTGAATGAACAGCGAATAATCATATATTGATCAGACTCAAAAAATTTCAGATGTTCGAGACTTATTATGATTTTTTGTGTGAACAGTAACTTTGTAGTGCAATGAAGTTAATTGAAATATTTGGACGATGGATGGTCTAATCTTTCCATAACACATTTATTTATCTTTGAATTAGTGAGGCAAAAGAGTATGCATAAAACCTCGAATGTTTTACCATAGTATTAATGCATGGTAAAATACTCTATTGACTGTAAGGCCTAGTTGTGTCGGGATATTCAAATACTAAATGCTTCTATATTCCAATAAAAATTATAGTCTTAAAAATCAACAATGAGAAAATACAAACGTTTAATAATTAAATTTCTCAGTTTAGTTTTTCATTATTATTAATACTGTTGTCTACATTCTATTGAATTGTAGCTTGTTAATTTCCTCTTTTGTGTTGGTTTGAAAAGAAGTGAGTCTATGAAAATGTACGGCAAACCCTTCATTACTTATGGATAGCCGACTTCAGATATGATTAGCAAATGTAATTGCTTGACGGTAAAAGAATTTGATTTTTGAAATTGTCAGCATGTAATTTATTTTAGAAGGATTTCACCGTACGACTTTCTCTCTCTCTCTCTCTCTCTCTCTCTATATATATATATATATATATATATCAGATAATGAAAAATATATTAAATAATTTAACTTAATAAAACAAAGTTACAAAGACAATTAAGTTTACCTGTACTTGATCTAATAAATTCATTAGTAAATCAGTAAAACAACTAAGACTATGTAACTGTTTTAATGTTAAATGTAAACTATATTTTTTATGTTTATGTTTAAAATAAGGTGAAACATTACAGCTGGAAATTTCCGAACTGGATAATTGTTCATTTTTACTACATTTTGATGCGATATGAGATATAGATGATTCAGATGAATTGAAATAACCTTTTGATGTATAGTTCATATCATAAAGAGGTGATTCTGAAAAGTTAACAGGGAAACAGTGAATACAAATATGATGAAGAATAAGATAAATACTTAATAATAGTAAAAGAAATTAATCATACTAACAGAACAACCAAATGTAGACCATTGAGCATAATTCATTCTATCTGTTATGACAATGGCTAGAAATAAAGAGTTATTCATGGTTAGGCAACAATCTTCGTGTATGTAAAAGAGCAAATTTTGAAGCGAAGGAGATAAACTACATTTCCAGTTAGAATTTTTAGGGGATCAAAAATGTCATATGAAATACCAATATAAAAGTAACTGAATTATCTCGTTTTGTCACCTGCAAACGTTTTTGTGGTAAGTTATTTGCGAAAACAGTCAGATGTTTCACAAGTGTCATAAATATAATAGATGTAAATATGTCGGATATATTCCGTATTTTCAACAAAGAGTTGATCAACGTCTTAGCAAGTTGGGATGAACCTTGAAACTATAATGCCAGTAAACTAAAGTACAACTTTAACAATAAAATAACTCCGTAGTATTGTTTACCATTATTACTTGCACTTAGAGAACTTTTGCCATAAGTATTTTGCTCAAATTGATATAATGAATCAACTACTTAAATTTATATTGAATGGTTTTGGAATAAATAAAATAACATAACTCACCACAATCAACTGTCAAACATTGAGATATAGATTCCCCAAGATCATCTTTTGATTTTAATGATAAAAACTTTTTCCCACAGAGTTTTACTTTTGTTAGTAAGCGTTTCAATGTGGATACAGTTATTTTTAGTTGATGAAGAAAAGATGTTTGTCTACCGATTATTGGTTTCAGGATTGGCAATAAACGAGTTTGTAACCAGTGAGTTAGTGATGTTGCGTTGAACGCATTAGCAGTATCCAATGGAGCCTATAAAAATGCAAGTAAAATACGTTAAATTTAAGGACGATAGTGTGCACTTAAAGTTTCCCAAGTGAAAGAGTAAGACGTCTATCAACAAAGAATTAACAAAAAAGTTTATTGACATGGTAAAATAATAGGAAATGTCATAAATTTCAGATTGAATAAAATTTGTTGTCGCCTGTCCACTGCCATATACACGTTAAACACTGTGAATGTTTGCATTCTAGCTTTTCATTGTAAGTTTAAATTTGGCAATGTATTTTCTCTCTCAAATAAGGAATGTATATAAATGTAATTTTATATGTAATCAAAAGCATTGATTTACAAAACGGATAGGTAATGCCAAATTTAACCAATGCAAAGTAGACAACTCAGTTCAGATGTAGATTTTAATGTCTAAAGTCATTATTATATCAAGCAATACAATAAATATGGTTGTTCAGAGTTTTAATTCACCCTCGAATTAAATTAAAAATTTATTTTTATTAGGATTATTGAAATAAAATTTGAATAAATTGCAACCAGAGCCACATTTGATTAGTAACTTAAAGTGTAACTATTGCATGTTAAATAAACTGGTATTTTGAAAAAGCTTTTTATGTATAATGTATATAGATATAAAAATAGGCTGAAGACTGAAATAGAAAAAGATTTAGTAGGAGTAAGGATTCGAAAGCCTAGAGTCTAGGTAACAGATACGGTATTCTATCTCCTAACATGTAATGTGAAATTTATCGAAAAAATTTCTTCCTAACTACCAGGATAGGATTTTTATTTTTCTAGAAAAATAAGGAAAAAATAAGACCAGTAATTTCAAAAAATCCTTCTATTTAAAAATAACAGGATTCTTGTATAATTAAAAATGATGAATTAATGGGTAGATATAATATCTTCGTCTGGAAATCCTTATTAGTACTTAGGATGCAACTCGATATGCAACGTGACACTTTTGAATAACATTAGAACTTAAACCATTAATTTATCATTGAATGGTTTACATTTCCAATTTCGGTCACTTTATGTGATCTCCATTTAATGTTTTCGGTACATTACTTTCTTTTTTCTGAGAGTTGTTTGGTGGTCCATGTTTCTCTGGCTGATATATATATATAATTATACAGTGAAAGAGTACTGTAGTTTTTTGCTTAATATGTTATCATTATATATAAGAGACTCGGAAAATTAAAACGACATAATTATTATCAATAGTATCACAATATTATATACTTACTGTCATCAAAAATTCCAAGTCATGATTATACATAGATTCTGTCAGTAAGACTTCTTTGAAAATATCTAAACACCCTGAGGTAATTTTCAGCAACTGTAAAGAAAATGATAATTGAGCGTAATTTTTTATGTTGGAATCATTCCGTACCATTTCAATAAATATGATCAAAGGTAACAAACAATTTTTAGAAAAATATAATCAAGACAATATCTATCAAGATACTATTAAATAGTATCATAGACATGACAAATTAATGACAAAAGTTGCACATTTCAACTATGCTCCTAGACGAGGGGTAACAGGCGTAAGTAAAGTAAGTATAAATTATAAAGCGTAAACATTTCTTGTAAAACATCTGTATTCATGTATATTATTAAATAAAATTGAGAGTAACAGACACCTTTCTTAAAAACATCACTTCAGAAAATAGGTTCAAAACTTACCTTGATGAAACCACATAACTAAATGTTTGTGTGGGTGGAGTCTCAGCCAGTAAAAGGACTTGTTTAGTTAGTACTTTACATTATGTTTGGGTTCTTAACTGACAGCACCTTCAGTGAGTAGAAACAATGAGATTGGCTGGTTCATTGTCTATAAAGACTGAGTATCGCTTTGCTCTTAGGTCAGTTTGAATCTCTTTATTGAGGGTTATGAGAAGAGTTTTTTATTTGTAGACAATAAAACTTATGCTTTACATTAAGTTAATTATCTTGTACATAACTGCCACGATTCATCATAATATGACGGCAGAAGAAATATTGATATTTTTTCCCACAATGAATTAATTGAAGATGATCAATTTGAACTGATAACCAAATATTTTATATGCTTATTTCTTTAAATTGTCTAACTTTGAGTTACGCTCTGGAATTTTTCGCCCTAACTTTCTTTTAAGTCTATTTTATTCGAAGTTGAGAGATTGGTTTTTCATAACTAAGCATGACCACAAATATCAATAATAGATTGACAACATAAGGTTGAAAGCATGTAAAACATTCGGTTAAGTTCTAACACCAAGTTAAATCGTTCAATAATTAACTGAGACATCGAATCGGAACACAAAGGCAATATTATGCATTAAGTAATGGTCAGAGAAAGAATACCTCCTACAAAAAGAAGCCAAATATATAGTTTCTCCAATTAAAAACTATAAAAGAATACTAGATAATTTGCATAAAACTAGAACGCATTTTAAGAAAACAACTCTTACGTATCGTATACTGCATAGAAAGTAGAAAGGAGTGAATAACTACTAGCACAACCGGCTAGTGGACTAGCATTACGATAGTCACGATTTAATCTAGTTCATTGTCTATTTGCTTTAAGTTAAAGAGTGAAAAGTGAATGAAAAATTCCATTAAAATATTTGTATTACGAAGCTGTAAATCAAGACAGATTTGAAATGAGTTTCTTTTATTACTGAGCTACCCACCGATATGACGTTACAGTGAAAAGGTTGGAAAAAGTAAGATTTATTAGTTTTGTCGTATGAACATTTGTTGAATATAATGAAAATCTATTGATACACACTTCAGTTTCGTCATCAGATCAACGACTTAAACCAACTAATGAGAATAATAAGAATAACAATACACTATATTTCGGAGTGCGAAGGGAAATTTTTTTATAAGAAAAAAAGAATATTTTGAGGACACCAAAAACTAGGATTACTTACAATTTATCTGCATAATATCTACAAGTCAACAGGTAATCAACAACATGGAGGCTAACTACAGTGACTAGTGCTTGCTTAGCTTATTTACTGTAAGATATAATCGATAATTAAATATTCTTCATAAAATATATTAATCCTAACAGTGTTGTCTTTTTTAGATGTGAAGTACACGAATAACAATAAATGTATCTGTTACATAATTTTGTGGTAACTAACTGAGTTGGCATGATGAGTAACATCTTAGTTGATTAGAGTGAGTGATCTATAAAACCGATTTCCTCCAATGGCCTGTTTATTTTGCTGTTAATATTTCGTATTCAAGCAACTTATGTTATCATGAAATTACCTTCTCTACTGTATAACAATCATGTCCAATAATATCAATTCAATCAGACACATCGTATCATTGCATATCAAAATCGTTCAATATTGCATCCACTAATTTGAAAAACTTTAACCTTTCGCTTATTAAATCATAGAATCTTGATTTGAAATGTTGTTTATATGCCGATAAAAAGTGAACAATAATGCCTCACCAACAGATAATTGGGATGAGATAATTAATTAATAATAACTTATTAAAAAAATCTGATAGCTTGTAAAGATTCAAATGTTAATAAGCTTTTTTCTTTATTGAAATACAACTCAATATACGATTGACTATCACACACAAACAGTTAGTTCAATGTAATTGAGAAACGAGCAATCAACACGTATAAATTTACTGACCATAAAACGGAGGAAATCAGTATGGATAAATTTCTCATACAGAAAGTATAATTACGAATTGATTTGACCTTGGGTAAATTAAACATCGTTAATTGGTCAGACGACTTTTAGTATTTAGCTGGCTTACTAATGATAGTAGATAAGAAAAATGTAACCAGAAAACTATCCTGAAAACAACGTAACTTTTTTTTATGTTTGACTTGGTAATTTTCTTCAGAACGAAACGTTTTTCAATGACAATTGAAATTCAAAATAAGGCTTATTGGTTGGTCACTGAGGAGTGGTCAATGTCGTGTTTACCTAATTTTTGTATTGATCAAATTCTAACAATAAAGTTGTAATGTGGTCATTAGTCTTTGTGACTTGAAAACGCGCACACTATGTCTTGATGTTAGGTGGATGTTGGTATTCTATGGGATAATTTGGACCTAGATTTCGTGCTGGTTGACAATCGTCAGTAAGACATACCTGTAATCTTCCGAGAACTGATGCTTTTAGGATTTAATGGCAATGTATCATACTGCGAAACTGGATTACCCTGGTTGGGATGCATTAGGGAGCATCAGTTTCCTGAGGATAACAAGTATGTCTAGTTGAAGAGTGTCAACTAGCACGTAACGTTGGTCTATTATTTCCTGCCGACTACCTCAAACCATCTAACAGACTTATGAATTTTGAAACATTCTGTGATACTGATCATAAATATATATTATTCCATGAGACGAAAGGTATATTATGCTAAAACATTTCACACACAAAGAAAAATAAAACATATAAAACAGCAAATTCAATTACTCCTAATGAGTGTTAGAAGATTATTTTCAACAGTAATCCGTCAGAACTCTATATATAACGTTAAATAGATTAGATAATGAAAGGAAATAGAATGAAGGGCTCATAAAGAAAGGTTTGTGAATAAAACCTATTAAGACGAACATAACGTATAGTGTAAAGTTAAACTAAGCATTCACTACCGTATAATACACAAACCTCTGTGGATATTTTATAATAACTCAAGGTATACCTAAACTACTATGTACAATCATGAATTTATGCGAGTATAGTTTTGCCATAGTCGCTCGGAACGCTTAAGGGTGAAAGAGACCTAAAGTTTGTTTGAGTTGATTAAATAAATTAAATACTGCTTTTAGGCATAATAATATGAAACAATGCAGCCATACATCAATCGAACCACTGTTCTAGTCGGTTATTAGTATTGAAATAATTTATCTAAGAAATTTCTGACAAGCATAAATGAAACCAAGATACAATATCCTACATTTCTTAAAGAATATTTGGGTCTATTATGGAATCTGAGAAAATACGAAAATTTCTAAAGGGCTCCTGCATTTCCACCTTTGGAAATGTGAAGATTAAATGGATAGTAAGGTTAACGTTAACACGTTCTGATAGTATTGAATTACCATGCAGTACGCTGGTTAAACACAGATTACCATGATAACAGGAACTAAACAAATAAACACAAAAGTATCTTACCAATAAACATAAAACGTTTTCTGAAATTAAATAATCAACGAACAATATTGTTAAAAAATGAATTTTTGAGGATAGTTTTTACACTGAAAAGTAGCATCATTTGGGAAACCAATTGGAACCAGAGACCTAGGGATAAGTATATTCTTTTAGTACGATGCAAGCTACTGACAAAATAATATACGAAGAAAATACACAGCTTGCTTTTGTGTACATTTTCACTACACAACATATAATGACCAATATTTGGGGGCTTTGGAAGATATGGCTAGTGATGTATAGTATTAACAAATATATTATCTCTTGTCTCCCCTTAGAAACTGTTTTAAGATTATCTTACGCTATTTAATTCTAAAAATTCATTTTGTCTCAAATTACATTGCTTGTGTCTCATGTTTTCTACTACCACTGATTCTGTTCCTACTTCTAACACCCAAGAATTGGTCTTGATAATTTCATCTTGCTGTGCCGATACTGTGTAATAATTTGAACCGATGCACATATCTCATGTTCCATGCTGCTGATCACCTACTGAATGGAATAAAACCATAGTTTAGGACAGATTTATGTGATTCTTGTTTCTTTCTTTCCTACTATTAGCCAATAATTGTAGTGCTTTTTCTTCCATAGGATTTAAAAAATTCATACAAGTCAAATTTTATTCACGAAATAGAAAAAGAATATTTTCTATCTGGTAGCAAATAAAAAAAGAAAGAAAGAAAACAAGACCAAAAGCGGTTCAGTAAAAAAGACTAATTAATTTTAACAAAACGACATAAGTACTCACCTCAAAAGTTCTTTGTTCAGTTAGGGGTAAATTATCATCAAATTCCGGTGTAGATATTTTGCACGATACCAAAGCTGAAGGTATAGATGAATCGTTATCCATTGAAAGATGAGATAATAATAACGAGGATGATATAGTACGCTGTTGCTTTGAGGACAATTGTTGAGACCTAACACGGAAAAGATCATAAACAGATTGTTTGTTCACAGAGAGTTCATCGGATTTTGCATTATTATTGATATTTGTTGATTTTGATAAATGAGTTAGGCTTTTTGAATGCTTTCCTTTTCTATAATGATCTGAACTAAGATATGACAAATGTTTGTTTGAGTTAATCTCTTTATTACTATTATACAGATTGTCATCATCTGCGTAATTCTTATCATCCTCATTATCATCACCGTCAACTTCTGACAGACCAGTGATCAAAGATATAGCACCTAATGATATTGCATCAGCTAAACTTTCTGGAGCTTCATCAGCAGCATTATCATACAATTGATCTGATGGAATATCACTTTCCATGTCATCGATTACTTCACTTTGAACAATATCATCAGTTATTATTGATGCTGTAATAAGACAGTTTGTTCTATTATCCAATGATACCTCTTCAGGTTCACTTAATACTACCGAATTGTTATTTGTGTATATTGAATGATTATGATGACGAGATTCGCCAAATGAATGCTATTTAATAGGAAAGAACAGAGAAGCAAATAATTAAGGATTAGCACAAAGGAAAAAAAGCTGGCGGTAATGGACGAAATGTGTGATAATAATAGCAATGATAGTAATAAAGTAATAATATTTCACTAATGTTCATGTTAAATGTTGATGTTGAAACTAATGAAAGTTTGTTCCTCCCAAAAATTTATGTATATTCATATACATGAAGAAAAAAGAAAACTCTGATGAGACGTTCTTTACGATAATAAATATGGCTATCTAACATAATTAAGTTTATCTAAAAAAATATAAAAGAAGGAAAAAGGTTCAGAAATTCGGAGCTGAAATAAGGTAAGGTATTTAAAATTAATTATTCATTGAAACAAAACAAAAAACACATAGATTTATGTATAAATGTCTAAATTTACTGGAGAATCACACCGAAAGTACAACATACAACGCAAACACAAGTTTCACATCAGAGCTATATTTTGCTACTTAGCCTTCAATACTTTTCATCTGATCCTTCTATATAAGCAATTGATCAAATAATAAAATTATTTTGTCTCTATTTCGGACTCTAAATCCACCAAATGTGTACATTAAGCTGATTATTTGTAACTTTAACTTCAAGAAGGTGAACTAGACGGCTCCTTTCATTTACTTCCCTGCCAGCTAACTAGAGTGTAAGCTCCAGGTTTGCATATTCACTCTTTATGGTAGAGACCTCAAAAGAATCGGATTGTTATGGAATAAAATGACATGTTTATGTACAAAATATTAACACAGTATAAACTTGATGAAGTGTTATAGGCCGTATCAAAATCATTTGTTTTTAATTCACGAGAAGGCTTATTGAGTAATACATTAAAAAATATGTTACGAACTATTGCAAACGTGCAACATTATTTGAATAAGTTCAAATGATATTTAAGAATTTCACATCTGCACAATATAACTCACTAAATCAGAGACAGCACCACCAATGGGTAGAATTTCTTTTTGGTCGAATTCATTCTCAATTTCTTTTTCAGTGTCAATTCTATCAATGTATTCATTGATCTCTTCTTGTTTTACCACATGCACCTCGTCATCATCACTATATTCATTTTCTGAAAATACTTTGAAAAGATCTACAAGAGTATGTGACGGCGACAGCTGTGCAGATGTCACACTCTCTGAATTGTTATGACTAAGTGTTCAATGAGAAAAGAACAATAAAAAATTACAAACAATGTGTCCAGGGGCTTGTCAATATATGAAATAAGTCTTTAGGTATCTGATGGTATGAATTAATGTCATTTAGAAATTAGTCAGAAACATTATTTTCATTAAAAAAAATGTTTAAGGACAATAACTTTTAAAGCATAAAAAATGAAATCTAATTATTAGAAAAAAGGAAAGTTAGTAAGACAAAGTATGAAAAATGTAGTTTTAACACCTGATTATGTTACTCAGCTTGAATTGACAGTAACATGTATATAGGAAGCGTCACACGCATTTTTGTTCAACATACTTAATGGGGCTCATGATTGATAACAAATTTCCGGTAGTCGTAACAAGAAGTGGTGACCGATGGCGCTCAACCATATAGGAAGTGAGGTCGATATCCCCGACGGCATTTGATAATAACTTCATTATATCACGAGGTGACTAAGACGCAAAATACATCTTTTGAGGCCGTTGGTGAGCATTACTAAAGGGTTGTAGAGCAATACAAAAGACTTGTCTAGTGTTTTATGGCTGTTCGTAATAAAATCTAACAACAATGGCGAATAGTAAAAATGATGCGAACACAAGTATGTGTTGAGCTAGGGGAAGGATTAAAATAACAATACTGCTATTATTAAATTTTAACTACAGAGCACTGATGCAAAACATAGACACAACAATAGTTCTAAGAAAATAGATAAGCCAAGGTTAAAAACCTATGAGGCGACTGTCAGAGAAGTGAACAATGGGATCCAATATATTGTTAATTCATACTTAGACAACTCAAATAAAATTTCTCAGTTGGTATATTACTTTCTAGATTGCAACAAGTCAATTACCCATGAACTTAAGCCAAAACGTTTAACATACAGGTGTCGAATTGGTACATTAACATATTCACGTGAACCTTCACACAAAAACGTGATTGATCTGTTTTTCTTCAAATGTTTACCCGGCAAATATTTATGATTCATGGAGTTAGAAGAGATGAAAAAAAACCAAAAGTGTACAGTTGAGCTCATAATGTTTCTCGATTTTCAGCTTTTATTAAGTTGGCTATACATCTAGTTAGATATAATTTTAGCTACTACTTCATAATAGGCAACATATATGTGAGGGAACTACATCCACATAATTCCTGATTGAATTATAATGATAATAATTTGGCAGTTTGTTGATAATGTTGAATCCCCAAATAAAATTTATTAGAAAGAAATGATGTATAAGATTATCCACAGATTTAAGTACAGTTTTCACTCAGTTAATTTTCACATCAATTCAGTGCAACTTTTTGTGAATTAAAAGTTCTGTTATATTCATTTTTCATCTAACTTTTGAACTAATTTAATGTAATTTTTGTTCATTATACCATTTAGCTATTTTTTAATTTCATGTATCTGATAAATTCTTTTATTGATATTTACGATTACATCTATATGCGAATGATTAATAACCTTCTTGGAGCTCTATAAGTAAAGCCTCTAGACAAGGTTGTACTTTTGTCTCTAGTTAGTCGGGAGAGAAAAAACGAATAGAAAGAAGTTGCTTTCATTAACAGAGTTGAGAATTATAAACTACGTTTGCACAACTGTACTACATTTGGCAGAATAGATTGTACACTTATTCTCTTCAAGATTATCTTGTAAAGTAATATTTTCATTTTTAATGTAGGGTGATGTAGTGCTTTGAAAAAAGAAAAATGTGACAGAAAAAGCAGTAAAACAGATTTGACACGCAATATAAATACTTTATGAAAGCAAATTTGAATGTCGATATAGTTCACCTACCTGAAAAGATCACACATATCATCAGTCGATTCGTTAACCTCTGGGATCTTAGTATTATCAATGATTTTATCAATATTTTCATTATAATCATCATTACCTTGTTCTTCTTGAGTGTTATAGTTACAAGCAGGAATTATCGTCTTTTGATTATCAATTCTGTAAGCATATTGTTCTATATTATCAATAGAAGTTGGATAATCTCCCTTTTCGATAGATAAATCATGTTCTTTTTGATAAATATGATGGTTTTTAATTTCCGTTGTCTCATTAAATTGATTAATAGATGACATAAAAGGAGAACGTATTTGATTTGTTAAAGTCTGAGAAAAGGTATGAAAATAAATTTGTAAGGAGAAGAGTGTCAATAATAAATGCTGAATAGGCTAAATTAATTTATTATAACTTGAGTACATTTACGGAGTTCACAAACTGTACCATCAGACGAAATGAAATGATTAAAAAACATGGGAAATAACAGTTTACCAAGTTGTAGTATTTCAACAACTAATAAAATGTCTTCAAATTGGGTAAGTTCAAAAATACTCATTGTGTATATGCCATTGACCATTTGTAGAGTATCCTTTGCGATGTACTCGACTTACAAACATACAACGTGGAACCCAATTGGTTAGAAACTGGGTTTTTTTAATAACTAAACATTTTGTTTCATTTATATTTAACCATCTTAACGTCTATAGAATGTCTCCTTAGACATTATGGTGATGGAACTCAGCAAGACATAACAAATCGTTTGAAGTTAGTAATGCATAATCTGAAAACAAAAGAGTATGAAAGTTGGCCAGAAATATTCTAGCTTTATTCCTAACTCCAAAAAAGAGAATGAATGGAATATTGGAAAAGATTATTGGAGTGACCATATATTTGGGACTCGTATAGTATAAGAGATACTAAGTTCCAAATTAGATCACAGCAATTAAACTACACAGAATTCTGGATCATACATCTTTTTCCCGTTTGACAGGTAGTAACACATTAACCAACGGTTTTATGTTAATTTAAACAAAATCAAATACTCTGATCTCAATTGCTAAATCCCAACGTTCGAGAATTTATTCTAGTACCAAACAATCTCCAAAGTGCCATAACACAATATTATTATGATGAAAACGTCTTTGTATTTTTTTAATGATCGTTCAGTATGCTTAGGAGCTAATCGAAGAACAATTGTCACGGATGTTTACAGTGAACAGTAGGATTGATAACCACTGTATGGTAATAATAATGAATTAAATGTATAGTGGATATAGTAAAAAGTAGTACAAAAATTCATTTAAAAAAACCAATAAACAATTACTCTTTTTAATGGAAAAAAGTAATACGTTTGTAATCTAAAAAATGAGTAGAAAATGAAGTTTCTTATGTTTCATGACTCAGTGTAAGCCACTTCTCTGAAGAATAGAAACCACCATCTTTTTGAGCTACACTCTTTTAAATGAAAGGAAAAGCCGAACAGTAAACAGTTGCATTAATTAACAACCGCTCAGTACTGCATATTTTGAAAATTTCCGTGGTAACTAACAGATTATAGAACCTTATCTCATTGTCTGTTTAATAATAAAGATAGAAGTTTTATCATTGATCTGTTTAATACAATAGAGTAATATTTAAAAGACTGAACTATGTACAATGATATATTATTATTAGATATAGAATATGACAGTGATAAAAATATTGGTAGAAAAATAAAGAAAAAATGTTGAATGCACTAAGTTCTATGAGAGCAAAAAAATATTATTCCTTAATATTTGAACGAACAAATAGTGTATAGGTTCATTCCATTTAGAAGTAAACTGTATGCTGTACAAACACCCATCCTTAAAACTTCATAATGATCATCATCACCATCTTAAGTTTTCATATATCCGTAATTAACTCTTAATCCATTGCACATTTGAATAACATTATTGATAAGGACCTCATAAAAGTGTCATTCAATTAAATACACCGGCATTGATATACGAATTAATCACACACAGAGTTAATCTTCTAATCTAACCACAGTTGTGACTGATTTGCTGACAATCCACTAAACACAACATATACATTATCTACCGTAACACTGTAGGCTCATTCCTGACAGAAAAAGATTTCTTTTTGAGGAGTGTGTACGACCATAAGATATGCATCTAATGTTTCGTGTTGATGTTTTCAGTAATTCTTTACTGTTTAGATAGTCTACATCAAATTATTCATCAAAATTGTATATAATCCTGTCAACCGTTGATATTATAACACTAAAATATGGATGAAGAATATTCTTTTTACGTCCTGCAATTATATATGGAAGTTATTAATCCAAAACGTTGCCAAGTATAAGGCAAAGTACATTGTTTAAAGTTACAGAGAGTGAATTTATTACGTTATATACTGAAGAAACAATCAAGGCGACAAGTGACCTCATTTGATTTGGTTACATTGGGAATCAGTTAATTACAATACATTTTTTACATGGTTATGTCTTCGGTTATAAAAATAGAGGAATGATATCTAACCTGTTTACTTTTTTTGATAGATATTACAGACATAGGTGATGTATCCTTTTCATCTGCACTCCAATCTAATTCACAAACATAAAGATTAGACAGATCACTTTTTGACGTTAATAAAAACTGTGTATGATCTAACGGTTCATCGTCTGCTGACACTGGTCTAGGATAGGATTCGGAAGTTAAGGAACAAGAAGATGAACAGACTGACGGATTTTCAGATGGCTTGGATATATTCAATGAATCTAAGTAAAAAACAAATAATACAACATTAGTAATAAATAACTAGTTCAGTTTTGAAGCCTTACATATTTTTAATTGGCAAACTATAAAAAAACGTGGCTCTGAGATTAAACTTGTCTTGCTAGTCCTTATCAGCCAAGAACCTTTTAAGCGCTAATTTTACAATTTGTCGGGTAAAATGCTATTATCATCAATGAAGAAAGTTCGAAGACTTTTTAGACATTGTGAATTACACTTCTATTCTCAGCAAAGTAGTTGTAATTTTCTGGAAATGGTTACTTATTGAAGAGGGTACGCAAGGAGAATACTTAATTTCTCTTTCAAAATTTTTAAGTTGAAATACCGTTTTGTATTTTATCAGCCTTTCTGAAATATTCCAGTACCACAAATACACAATAATGTAAAAGCTGAGCCGTCAACAAAGCTTTTTTTAAGTTTAAAAAAGAGAGAGATCATACTTTCTAGGTATATCAGTGAGAGACAGGATTGTCAGGTTAATTTCGCAAGAAACGTAGTGATCTGTAAAAAAGATAAAACAATTAATTGAAACCAACGATTTCTTATTTGTGTACTGATTGTTAGAGATCAAAAGAAATGTCTTCTCCGACTTATTAGAAAGTCTTAACATAAATTAGATTATTAACAAATTTTAATAATTTTTGAAACAACAGCACTTGAGTCAATTTCTGAAGTCAACCAACACTTAAGTGTGTAAAGTGATTGACTGACAACACATACAAACAAACACACACTTATAGTAAAATGATAGATTTGATAGCATTAAAGGAATAAGATTGTTATTGAATTAGGAATATCTATGTTATATGGTAAAATGCTCTTGCATCCGATCTTTGAAAAAGTAATAACCTTACACTACTGTTTCTAAAATAAGATAATTATAGTAACAAATATACTAGAATGTAAATAAAAATTAAGGTCAGGTAAACTTCTCGGCATTTTGATATAAATAATAAATTATATACGAAATCATTTGACGGACTCTTTGAGTTGTAATTCATGATGGTAGACTCTTGATTGTAAAATTTACGATTAGACCAGTCCAAAGCATTTACAACTTCTGATGCAGATGATTGTCTGCTGATAGTGCCAGAAAAATGACGAGGAACGTATGAATGTGTACTGAGTTTTCGTCTACAAGATGATACTTGCCGATCTATTGATGATGTACTGACCGCACGATTACTACAAACAAAACACGATAGAGAGATAAATAAGAAACAAATATTGCGAAAACGATTGGTCGAATCATCGTAAAAACTATAGTGAAATAAAATGCGCACTGCTGAGGAGTCCCACAATAAGACGAAACAGCCGTCCAGTGCTTCCAGGTTTTCTATGGTGGTCTAGCTTCAATTGATTTATGATCTCAACTATTAAAATTACTATAATATCCACAAAATCCCCTTCTGATATTAATCAACATACGCTCACTAATGACTGGATTCAAGAGGTATTTCCTGGAGTTCTAGTGAGAAGCAGTGACCAGTGGAGTTCAACTGAGTTTGTTGTGAGATAGTAACTTACGGAAGACAATGGTGAATGTGTCGCTCAATTTTGTTGATTGGCTGAAGTCAGACATTAACACTGTTGGATGCCGGCTCGGTGGTCTAGAGGTCAAGCGCTCACGCACGAGATTGATAGGTTCTGGATTCGAATCTCGCGAGGCGGGATCGTGGATGTGCACTGCTGAGGAGTCCCACAATAGAACAAAACGGTCGTCCAGTGCTTCCACATTTTCACTGGTGGTCTAGCTTCAGTTGATTCATGATCTCAACTATTAAAATTGAAATAAAATGAATAAACGCACTAATTGTTACAGGGAAATTAACTTTAGGAAATCGTAATCGCGACAAATCAGAAATTTTGAAATCATCTAAAGGTATGTTGACGTTTGTGGTTGTTCAAGAGAAAATTTCAAAGTATTCTGTTGTGGAAATAACTAAGAAAATCAAAAATGACTGAGATCACTTACTGCTGTACTATCAAAAACCAGACTTATGGAGACAGTAATGTAAATGTAATGTAACTTATATATCAAGTAAAGGTGCACTTACTCAATTTTGAGAAAAATTTTAGTTGGATGGAGTCAAGTGACACTACCCAGTTAACAAAACTGAAGTTAGTGGAACAGAGACTAACTGGTTGAAATTTCAGTGCTCTTAGGACTAAATTATCTTTATGGAGGAATACATTAAATTAGATATACAACGACCAAATTAAAAAAACAAACACAGAAAACTCACCAATTCCATTTAAAACTATTTCTTTCCGGTAAAGTAGACGAGGCTCCAGGAATATTATTACCATCAAATGATAAAGATGAATATGGAATCAGTGAAGTGAATGAAAGACGAAATAGTTCAATGTGTTCACCACCACCAGTGATTGGAGTTTGTTGAGAGAGTAGTTTTGTCAAAGCATGAGATTTTCTTCGCATCGATGCTGTTCGATCATCAAAATATGGATTAAACTTTAAACTAGATGAGTTATATTCAGATGAAAAGCTAGAAAAAAAGAATGTGAGATTTCTTTTATTGATTTAAAAGAGTAAATGAACAAGACCAATATAAAACTCGGCAGATCGTTATACAAAAACTTATTAACCTAAAAACGTACTAATCAACTGTATATGACACTTGGCTAAAAATGTATGCTGAATTCCTACAATTGATAGGAAGAATTAAAAGTTACAAAACAGGATATTTTGGTTTACAATTAATTATTGAAAACTGTGGTTATATGCAAACTAATAACATACTCCTCAAAACTAAAACAGACAGACAAACAAGAAACAGTGTTATTCAATTTCTAGCAATGAATTACTTTAGTATTAATTAGCATTGTTTGCTCGAACAGATATTAATGAAATATTGCATCGCTTTGAAAGCATTCAAGAACCGTAAAACAAAAAACCACAAACTTTATTTTTAAAATAATCTATTATAAACACACTGCATGCAAATTTTATATAATGTAAAATAGCTTATACATGTAAAAGGATTTAACTTGGTAGATCTTAGGGACAAGGGATGTATATAAAATTTTAAATAACTACAGTTCAGTTATAATTATATATCTGGCATGATTTGTGAAATAACGTACTTGATTTCGCAAAAGATTTCAGTTTTGATCTTCTAGTGAATATCATTCGGTATTATTCAAAACATGCGTTTCGCGAGTTCCTAGACGAACAGTTTTGGAGATTGAGTGAAATCATCAAATCTAATATGGTGCAAGTATACCTATTTAAATATTGAGTTAAGTAACCAAACACTACAATTCGGAGGGCCGTCATGCTGGAAATTGAAATACAGACAGATGTATTCTGTATGTTAGGTCGTGACTACTGATAAAAGGACAAATCGCTACCGTGCAACTATATGTTTGAGTTGTAATATAATTCAGTAGGGTAGATACTTCTTTTTTATTAAATAAGTTATCTGATAAGAACTTTGTGAGGCTTAGCAACTAATAACAAAGTGACGTAATTACATTTAACGCATGACCTATATCACATACTTTAGTGCATCGATTTAAAAGTAATTATTTAGTTCGATTGCTTTTTCCGAAAATTACAACCCAGTTACGTAAAATATCTTCATACTGACAATCTATTATTAATTTAATTATGTCATAATTCTTCACAACGTGAACGGTGAATAAAATAGAACAGTACCATTAGGACGAAAAGGAAATTAATTGAATTTCAACGCTTAATAAAAAATTGGCATACAAGCGTCATTTAATTACTCTTCAATGGTTTAATTTGTCATTTTTCACCACACTAACGAATTACAATAAATAGGTCAACGTTAAGGGAAAATTAGTTACATAATTAGATAAGACAGACATCATTTCTAAACAACAAATTTATTCGGTGGAAAAATTCCTTAGAAACCGTATCCTTTTAGTTAACATGATAAACTGCAACAGTAACCATAGTATTAACTGGTACAAAAGGTCAAATATATCGAAAGTATTCCATAATAAAATTTCTATATATGTTTTACACATGTAATTGAAAAAATTACAGTTTTATTCGATTTCTTATTGAAAATAAAAATGATAATTATTTAGTACGAAGAAAAACCGACAGACTTTGTTGAGGATTCTACAGATGAATTAATTTCACAGAAAAATTTACTTACTACATCTGCAAAAAAACATCAACTTACTGGGAATTAGATCCTGATCGATTCAAATGACCCACTCTTTTAACGGGAGTACTTAAATGAGAATTTTGAGAACTTTTTGTATTACATATGTCAGAACTTATTTCATTGTTTTCTTTATGAGTTGATGCTTTTGAGTTTAATAGACCGTTCGCTCCACAACTAGCTGATCTATGAAGTTTTCCAAATGGTAAAGAGAAAATATTCGTAAATGAATGAGGAAATACAAAAGAATTACGATGATTGACTGTACCACACTTTCTATTACCATATGGTGACATAGAACGAAAAAATGTATGCTGTTCAATACATTTTTTCCAAAAGTTTTTACAACTATTACGTGTAGAAAATGAGAATTCTATGATGTCATTTCCGTAACTCTGAAATAAAAATAAATAAAAGGCATTGATTAGGTACAGGTAAAACTCTTGCAAATCAAGACTAATAGATCATTCCTTGTAATATAGCTTATAAACATTGTGCGTGTCAAACATAATTTCAAGGAAAATGAAAACTAAACATATCTCTAACATTGAATAGTAATTTTAAATAATATTGATACAATCTAATCATACAATGAAATACACTTAGCTTCGATTTTTAAATGATAAAAGTTAATAATAACTTCTTAGAAGATCTATTAAAGAGACCAGATAAGATTTAAGTGAGTAAAGGTAAGACAACCAAAACAATTATGTTAAAAGTGTAACAAAAAAGTGTCTTCAGTCGTAGTGGGTATATAATACACTTATATTATACTGACGCATATAATATTTTTACAACTCAATTTGTTCTAATGACTCAGGAAGACTGAGAATAGTCATCTGAAACAAAAAGCTCTCATATTTATGAAATTAAGTTCCATTATCGGCAGAAATACAATCTTTTAAGTTATATAATGCCTAAATATCGCATTATTCTAAATGTCAAAAAACTCAAAAGAAATATAAATTTATTAATTTTTCATATCAAAAGACTTGTAAATTACTTCATATACACCTTTATTTATTTATTTGAACACATAAATATTGTTACAAAAGGGCACCGAATACATATGCGCCACAAAAGTCACTTGATTTGTGTGTGGACTGTGATACCGCTCGGGTGCCCAAACCGAAAAAAGTAGTTTTCTTAAGAGGCCACACCCGGAGCCTTCGGCTTAAAGGTTTGATCCACAAGGCAGTGAAGCATCGTAAGGAGATGCAGTCCCATGGTAGCCGGTGACCAGTAATTGGTTAACACGCCATTTGTTCCTTCAGGATCCTGGAGCCTATGTGCACAATTAGTTTGGAATCAGGGTTTTCCAAAGCGTGGCCATATGAGAGCATTTTTAGAGGGAGAGCTGACTCTCCCCAACCTCGTCCGTGCATGAAGTAATTAATTTATTTTTATTTCAAACTCCTTAATGTATTTATAATTTATTCTGACTACAGATACCTTTGATTAGCAGAACTAAGAACAGTAAATACTTCAGTGATCATTTTAATTTACATCAGGTTCACTAATTTAATTGCGCATCTAGTGACCAAGTATTTAAAAAGAAAGTGTATAAATATGCTTAATCTAGCCAAGTGTTTAAACAAAACTTTGTCGTCTGTAAAGAAAATAAAAAGTTAGGTTTTTCCACTTTTTACTTTTAATGTACACCAATCATTTATTAATAATAATAATAATAACAGTCGTTTTTACGTTTCCACTCATAAAGAAATTTCTGATATTGCATACATTTTCAAAAATTTTAACAATTCCTAACAATTTAATTATCTTTGTTGCGGCTACTACTATCAATATATAATGAATATGTTGACAGTTTAGAAAGAAACAAACAAATAAGTGTTCTTAGCAAAGATGGACAGTGATTAGCAGTGGAATCCAGGAGTTTAAGACGATATGCATAATAGATGGATCATACTATCATTAGTGTGGATGCGCACTGCTGACGACTCCCCTAATAGGACGAAACGGCCGTCCAGTGCTTCCAGGTTTTCGATGGCGGACTAGCTTCAACTGACTCATGATTTCAGCTGTGAAAATACTAAATTCTCCACAAAACCTCCTCTGATTAGTGTATAGGCTCTCAAGAAATATTTACTATTTTCGCTTCTTTTGTATTTACACTGCGTGAATATGGTGGATAAAGTGTTGAGAGGTGTTTTGTTTACTAGATAGCTGAGAATTATAAAATACACTTCCCTTTATGAAC